>NC_086328.1:91541422-91773922 GCF_036172605.1 Pelobates fuscus
GGATTTCATTTATGAGAAGCTATACGCTGACAGAAGCAAACAAACAAAATGGCTAAATGGTTACCAAAAAACTGTAAATAACTCAACTTGGGAGCGAGGTGAAGTTATAAAATAAGGAGCGTTATAGTCAAGTTTTACACAAATGCAGTATAAATTATAACATTAAAAAGTAAGCAATATGTTCAAAAATAGTTACAGGTTGTGCAATTTGAAATATTAATGAACAGTGAAACCAATACTTGCATTACAATAGGGACATGCAACAAAGTTGCACATGAAAGAGTTATAGCAAATTGCTACATTCCCTTGGAAAACTGGAACGAAAATACCAGATCTCAGATAAAATCCTCATTTTGTAAACACTCAAAACGGAAGTGGGCCGGCTGGTGACGGTCATCAATTTCAGCATTTCGAAAGTTCATATCTGTAACAAAGTCTCTGTGTTGGCAACTTCCATTGCATGACATGTTTAGATGGTCCACGCTCAATGAATCTGATAGAAATTATTAGCACATGCACATTTATCAACCATTTTAAGGCTCCACAAATTCTCACTAAATTCCAGCTGCTTCAAAATAACACCAGCATTCTACCATAATGACAAAACACTAAAACTACTATTATGTTTAATAAATCTAGACAATGCCTGGTCTGGATCACTGTGTGGGAGTGCTGCAAAGAAACTATCCCACCACTTTAGAATTAATCCCCGCCCCTAATCCGGGTGATCCAATCAATGGTCTGATACAGAGCATGCGCGTCACAAAGAAAACGACGGCACGACAATCATTAAGCCCCGCCCACACCGAGAAGCTCGGCGGCCATCTTTATCAGTAAAAACAGGGCGTCGTCTGAAACCGGGGAATAGTACATTGTGTGTCGGAATAATAAATAATAATCACTATTCCTGGCTTTAATAAAAACCTAATCTAGATTATATAGGAAATTATAAAATGTACCGCGGATTAAACCACCATCTTTTATTAACACGGGTTTAGAGATTTATTAAATGTTATTAACACCGTGCTGATCAGAGACCGTGAGGTAATCTCACTATTAATAATAATAATCGGGGACTTTAAATATTATTCAGATTATATCCCCAACTAGGCACCGTGATTAGAACACGATACAACTACCCGCCCACAAAACAATCATAATAAACATTAATAAACATTAACCGAGCGGTATAGCTGCTGTTATCGGATATAACATTAAACACGTTACATGGATAGAATTATTACCCCCTCCATACAGTGTATCTAGACCTTTTATCCCCTCCATATAATTTATATCTAGACCTTTTATCTCCTCCATACTATATAAATATAATTTTTAGTCCCTCCAAACATTAGTTTTTAGCCCCTCGGATACATAGAAAACCTATGGCTGTGGTCAATGTTATATATATTGAGCAGCTGGAATTTAGTTTGAAATACCTGCGGAGACTACAACCGGCGATGGAGCGTGTAAAACAGCTGATAAATAAAAGTAAAACATGAAATAACGACGTAAAAGTGATCAGCCGTTGAGGATCCTCTTCTTGGTCCGAAGCTCTTCACACATTCTTCGATACTGCGACGTGACTAAGGAGTGGTTGCCGTGGCACTGCCTATTATAACCTCCTATCTGTGACGTAAGCGAAAGACGTTTCACCGTTAAAGTTTCCTTCCGCAGCGAACCTCAGTGAGGGACAGACAAAATAGTTCCGAATAGGTTCTATTATTATTGCTTTAATATAATTTATAAGTTAATAGAGACTAAACGGACGCATCACCAGGCGTCTTGGTGAAAACTAGCACATTCTTATTTATTAAAATAGTATATTATCTGCTCTGCAGCAGAATAGTGCATGGCAGCACACTGGAACTGTTGTAAATAAATTACTAATAAAATATATACTTGAAATCTGTCAGTATTACTCACTAAGGTGAAATGGGTATCAAAAAGCACACAAAGTGTTAGTAAATAGATAAAAAGTGGTAACCAATGGGATGGGCAGCTACATACAGAAAAGCCACTTGGCAAATGGTAATCTTAAATTCAAAATATATAGTATGAGGGCTCCAAAAATGTAGGTGGGTAAAAGAAACACATAATGTTCCTATAGGTAAAAAATAATAAATATGCCTTTAATGAAATACAGCAGCTTAAATAATGAAACAAAAAATGAACAAACAATTCCCCTCAATGTAAATAAACCTCTTAAGTAAATAATGTATCTAGTTCTTGTAACTGTTCATAACATAAACTTCCCAAATGGGAGAAAAACTGCAACAGTTCCAATTTATACAGAAGCAGCTTGTTGCAGCCCAGAATGTAAAGTTTAATGTAAGCACAGAAAGGGTGATGTGGGATTATTTAAAAATCCTTATTGTACTCGTATTGAATTATTGCACTAACTCCATTTTAACCTTATACTGTGAATCCTCCATTTTGTCCTCCTAACCTGACTTCTTCATTCCTCCATTTTGTCCTCATAACCTAACTTGTTCATTTTAAAAACTACCTTACATGACAGAATTTCCCAGCACATCTAATACAATAGACAAAGACTGTATTTTCTATAAAGACATGATTAACACAGGAATTGCTGACTTTTCCTTAACTTGCAACATAGTATAATTTGAAGGCCATGAGAACACAGTAGTAATGAAATGTTCTGTTCATAAGAGACCTTGCACCTGGCCACGAGGCCTGAGATCACCGACCGTGTAAAATGACGCTCAAGACCCCCTTGTCCCCACCCGTGTCCAGAACAATCCCACCTCTTGGTGGGTGGGCACGGGACTAACCACTTAGTTTTTGAGCCAATTAATAATATTGATAGGTGGACACTAATCCCGACACTTAACAATTAATCCAATTAATGATGTTTATTCTCTGATATTCTAATAATCAATGATGAAGTAAAATGCCTCTTACAAGGGCCTGCGCGCCCGCTTTTTAATCACTTGCCAATAAATTTTCTCGAAGTAATTTTAACCTGAACCTCGTGTGTCAGACTTAATTACTTCAGCGTATATACGCAATTCAATTTTATTAATTTGGACAGGAACAGATAGACATTTAAACATTTTGGTTTACTGCAAAAAGTACCATAACAGGGGGCAGGGTAACTTAATGCTGCAAAAATCTGCAGACACATGTATTACTAAAACAAGAAATCAGTAAACAATATAAATACTTAAATCGGTAGGTATCCCTCTCAGGGCCGCCACCAGAAATTTTGGGGCCCCTGACAAAGCACAAAGTCTGGGCCCCCCCCCTGCCCGGCCGGCCTGCCTCCCCCCCAATGAATGCAGTATGTGTGTTAGTGTAGTGGATGAAGAGTGTGTGTTAGTGTAGTGAATGCAGAGTGTGTGTTAGTGCAGTGAGTGTTAGTGCAGTGAATGCAGAGTGTGTGTCAGTGTAGTGAATGCAGTGTGTGTGTGTCAGTGTAGTGAATGCAGTGTGTGTCAGTGTAGTGAATGCAGTGTGTGTCAGTGTAGTGGATGCATTGTGTGTCAGTGCAGTGGATGCAGTGTGTGTGTGTGTGTTAGTGCAGTGTGTGTCAGTGCAGTGAATGCAGTGTGTGTGTCAGTGTAGTGAATGTAGTGTGTGTGTCAGTGCGGTGGATGCAGTGTGTGTCAGTGCGGTGGATGCAGTGTGTGTGTCAGTGCGGTGGATGCAGTGTGTGTGTTAGTGCAGTGAGTGTGTTAGTGCAGTGTGTGTTTGTGCAGTGAATGCAGAGTGTGTGTCAGTATAATGAATGCAGTGTGTGACAGTGTAATGAATGCAGTGTGTGTCAGTGTAATGAATGCAGTGTGTGTCAGTGCAATGAAGGCAGAGTGTGTGTCAGTGTAGTGAATGCAGTGTGTGTGTGTCAGTGTAGTGAATGCAGTGTGTGTGTCAGTGTAGTGAATGCAGTGTGTGTCAGTGTAGTGAATGCAGTGTGTGTCAGTGTAGTGAATGCAGTGTGTGTCAGTGTAGTGAATGCAGTGTGTCAGTGTAGTGAATGCAGTGTGTGTCAGTGCAGTGGATGCAGTGTGTGTGTGTCAGTGCAGTGGATGCAGTGTGTGTGTGTTAGTGCAGTGTGTGTCAGTGTAATGAATGCAGTGTGTGTCATTGCAATGAAGGCAGAGTGTGTGTCAGTGTAGTGAATGCAGTGTGTGTGTGTCAGTGTAGTGAATGCAGTGTGTGTCAGTGTAGTGAATGCAGTGTGTGTGTCAGTGCAGTGGATGCAGTGTGTGTGTGTGTGTCAGTGCAGTGGATGCAGTGTGTGTGTGTTAGTGCAGTGTGTGTCAGTGTAGTGAATGCAGTGTGTCAGTGTAGTGAATGCAGTGTGTGTCAGTGCAGTGGATGCAGTGTGTGTGTGTCAGTGCAGTGGATGCAGTGTGTGTGTGTTAGTGCAGTGTGTGTCAGTGTAATGAATGCAGTGTGTGTCAGTGCAATGAAGGCAGAGTGTGTGTCAGTGTAGTGAATGCAGTGTGTGTGTGTCAGTGTAGTGAATGCAGTGTGTGTCAGTGTAGTGAATGCAGTGTGTGTCAGTGTAGTGAATGCAGTGTGTGTCAGTGTAGTGAATGCAGTGTGTCAGTGTAGTGAATGCAGTGTGTGTGTCAGTGCAGTGGATGCAGTGTGTGTGTGTGTCAGTGCAGTGCATGCAGTGTGTGTGTGTTAGTGCAGTGTGTGTGAGTGTAGTGAATGCAGTGTGTGTGTCAGTGTAGTGAATGCAGTGTGTGTGTCAGTGTAATGAATGCAGTGTGTCAGTGTAGTGAATGCAGTGTGTGTCAGTGTAGTGGATGCATTGTGTGTCAGTGCAGTGGATGCAGTGTGTGTGTGTGTGTTAGTGCAGTGTGTGTCAGTGCAGTGAATGCAGTGTGTGTGTCAGTGTAGTGAATGTAGTGTGTGTGTCAGTGCGGTGGATGCAGTGTGTGTCAGTGCGGTGGATGCAGTGTGTGTGTCAGTGCGGTGGATGCAGTGTGTGTGTTAGTGCAGTGAGTGTGTTAGTGCAGTGTGTGTTTGTGCAGTGAATGCAGAGTGTGTGTCAGTATAATGAATGCAGTGTGTGACAGTGTAATGAATGCAGTGTGTGTCAGTGTAATGAATGCAGTGTGTGTCAGTGCAATGAAGGCAGAGTGTGTGTCAGTGTAGTGAATGCAGTGTGTGTGTGTCAGTGTAGTGAATGCAGTGTGTGTGTCAGTGTAGTGAATGCAGTGTGTGTCAGTGTAGTGAATGCAGTGTGTGTCAGTGTAGTGAATGCAGTGTGTGTCAGTGTAGTGAATGCAGTGTGTCAGTGTAGTGAATGCAGTGTGTGTCAGTGCAGTGGATGCAGTGTGTGTGTGTCAGTGCAGTGGATGCAGTGTGTGTGTGTTAGTGCAGTGTGTGTCAGTGTAATGAATGCAGTGTGTGTCATTGCAATGAAGGCAGAGTGTGTGTCAGTGTAGTGAATGCAGTGTGTGTGTGTCAGTGTAGTGAATGCAGTGTGTGTCAGTGTAGTGAATGCAGTGTGTGTGTCAGTGCAGTGGATGCAGTGTGTGTGTGTGTGTCAGTGCAGTGGATGCAGTGTGTGTGTGTTAGTGCAGTGTGTGTCAGTGTAGTGAATGCAGTGTGTCAGTGTAGTGAATGCAGTGTGTGTCAGTGCAGTGGATGCAGTGTGTGTGTGTCAGTGCAGTGGATGCAGTGTGTGTGTGTTAGTGCAGTGTGTGTCAGTGTAATGAATGCAGTGTGTGTCAGTGCAATGAAGGCAGAGTGTGTGTCAGTGTAGTGAATGCAGTGTGTGTGTGTCAGTGTAGTGAATGCAGTGTGTGTCAGTGTAGTGAATGCAGTGTGTGTCAGTGTAGTGAATGCAGTGTGTGTCAGTGTAGTGAATGCAGTGTGTCAGTGTAGTGAATGCAGTGTGTGTGTCAGTGCAGTGGATGCAGTGTGTGTGTGTGTCAGTGCAGTGCATGCAGTGTGTGTGTGTTAGTGCAGTGTGTGTGAGTGTAGTGAATGCAGTGTGTGTGTCAGTGTAGTGAATGCAGTGTGTGTGTCAGTGTAATGAATGCAGTGTGTCAGTGTAGTGAATGCAGTGTGTGTGTCAGTGTAGTGAATGCAGTGTGTGTCAGTGTAGTGAATGCAGTGTGTGTCAGTGTAGTGAATGCAGTGTGTGTGTCAGTGCAGTGGATGCAGTGTGTGTGTGTGTGTCAGTGCAGTGGATGCAGTGTGTGTGTGTTAGTGCAGTGTGTGTCAGTGTAGTGAATGCAGTGTGTCAGTGTAGTGAATGCAGTGTGTGTCAGTGCAGTGGATGCAGTGTGTGTGTGTCAGTGCAGTGGATGCAGTGTGTGTGTGTTAGTGCAGTGTGTGTCAGTGTAATGAATGCAGTGTGTGTCAGTGCAATGAAGGCAGAGTGTGTGTCAGTGTAGTGAATGCAGTGTGTGTGTGTCAGTGTAGTGAATGCAGTGTGTGTCAGTGTAGTGAATGCAGTGTGTGTCAGTGTAGTGAATGCAGTGTGTGTCAGTGTAGTGAATGCAGTGTGTCAGTGTAGTGAATGCAGTGTGTGTGTCAGTGCAGTGGATGCAGTGTGTGTGTGTGTCAGTGCAGTGCATGCAGTGTGTGTGTGTTAGTGCAGTGTGTGTGAGTGTAGTGAATGCAGTGTGTGTGTCAGTGTAGTGAATGCAGTGTGTGTGTCAGTGTAATGAATGCAGTGTGTCAGTGTAGTGAATGCAGTGTGTGTGTCAGTGTAATGAATGCAGTGTGTGTATGTGTTGAGTAGTGTATGCATGTAAATGTATAAATGTAGTAATAGTAATTTAAATGTATTTTTGTTATTCCCCCCTCCCTGTTTCTTACCTGGTTCAGGGAGGGGGGAAGATCCTTTGATCCCTGGTGGTCCGGTCAGGTGGAATTGTGGGCCCCCCGGCTCCCTATACTTGCAGAGGGGGCCCAGCGGACTGCAGAAGCCCTTTCCAGCATTTCCTGCTCTAACTCCCGCGAGATGTGGTGTGCGCACCGCGCGGAGCGTTGCCATGGCAACGCTCTAACGGCCGCACGTCTCGCGGGAGTTAGAGCGAGGGAAATGCTGGAAAGTGCTTCTGCAGTCCGCTGGGCCCCCTTTGCAAGTATAGGGAGCCGGGGGGCCCGCGGCTGCACATATATATAGCGATGATCGCTATATATATGTGCAGAAAGTAATTGTGGGGCCCTGGACTGCCAAAGCAGTCCGGGCCCCCCAGGACCGCCGGGCCCGTGACAACCGTCACGGTTGTCACCCCCTGAGGGCGGCCCTGATCCCTCTATTAGAGGAGAAATATATATGAATCAGATGTACAAAAAATAATTAGTACTTATTAGGGATCGACCGATATTGACTTTTTAGAGCCGATACCGATAATCTGTGAATTTTGAGGCCGATAGCCGATAACTTACCGATACCAATATTCTGTACATTTACCATTTTGAAAAAATAAACTATTTCTACACAAATCTACTGTTAACCGAGCATGTTTATTTAAAAAAATTTTTAGCAAATCTTTTTTTTATTAAGGTAAATAATAAGGCAGCAGACTCCCTTGGATCGAAGGTGCACCATGACCGGCTTCAGGAGCTTCGTGAAGCATCATGGGGCAGTGCTGAGTCCGAATAGTAGACACGTGAATTGGCATGATTGGTCCTGCCAAATTAATTGAAGGAATGGGCAACTCTCTGGTGCTATTGGGATGGACATGTATGCGTCATTCAAGTCCAAACGAGTGAACCAGTTGTTTGCGAGGAGGAGATCCCGCAAGAGATGGATACCTTCCATCTTCAAATGTCGATACTTCACGAAACTGTTGAGGTGGCGTAAGTTGATGACGGGGTCAGTAGTCTCCTATCTTCTTCTTGACCACAAAGATATTGCTGAAATGGTCCGTGTCGTCCGGAGAGAATTGCACTGCGCCTTTGGTGAATAATGTGCAAATCTCCTTGTCTATGAGGTTTTTGTGGTCTTTCGATGCCCGAAGGGGAGGTGGAGGTTCGTTCTGTACAGGTGTACAGGTGTACAGATGAATTCTATGACGCATCCTCTGATCGTCTGGAGGATCCAATCATCTGTAGAGATCTTTTCCCAATTCTGTGGAAAAAGGGACAGTCTGCCAGCGGTTAAATGTGAGTGATAATGTAGTGAAATAGGCATGCTCACCTGTGTTGTCCACATCCTCGTCCACGAGAGCCTTTGGCTCAAATGCGCCCCACGTGGAGGTGGTTTGTGACGATGGGAAGAAGGGTTGTTGTGTCTGTGATTTAGGGCCTGTGGACCATAAAACACCTTTGCTCTGTGCAGGATTGCGGAAGACTTGCTTCATGGACATCTGTTCCTTATTAAGGGTGGTGTATAAATTTACATGTTTTTTCAGTTCCGCTATGGATGGTTCTCTGAATAATAGGTCCTTAGCCAATGGACCCAATTCCCTTTTTCCCAACTCCAGAGTTTGGTGTCCATCTTGAGTAGGACCGCCTTCCGTCGTTCGGCACATATAGCAACGATCGTATTGCCCAACATGCACATAGCATGTTGCACCCATTCTCGTATGTCATTGGCATCCAGTGGAGTGCCCGGGGGGGAATGCCAAGTCCACATAATATAGTATCTTAGCAAGTGGGCCGAGCGTGTCGAGCAGCTTATCTTGGGCAGCTTTTAGACCTTTGTGAAGAAAATAGACTGAGTTCGGTATTTTCTTCTGTGTTCGTGCTTTTTTGCACCCTTTCGTTAATTTTGGATTTATTGGTTGAGCAGTTTAAAACTACCGAACACCGACCACCCTCCTGGCTCATTAACTTCAAAAGAACCGTCTATTAAGCGCTCTCTGGGCGGCCGCCGTTTGTATAGCCAAATGCCACGTGGAACAGAAAATGGCGGCCATCTTGGTTGCACGAAAGGAGGCAGCGGGACTTGGTCGTCAAGTTTCTGGAACTAATATCGGACACTCTACCTCCCGAACCACCGCTGAAACGACCGAAAGCCTGCTTCCTTTAGTTGTCGAACAGCCAGGAGAGCTGGTTGTTTGGTTCATACGAACAAGGGGAGCAATCGCTCCTATGAGCCAGGAGGCTCTATTCGGGACTTTATTTGTTTTTATGCCATTTACTGAATTGACCGACCGCACACGCTGAATTTGTGGAACTGTTTTGGGCAGGAGCCTTGTGTGTGGTCGGTAACTTATGACTTCCATACTTTTTGAGAACCCCTGAACCAATCTGGGTGAAATATGAATATGTTGGTCCCCCCAGATCAGGGCTATCAAGGGATATGTAATTTGTGGGGATACCTTGTGTGTAAAGGGGTGTTCTAATTTTTGGGAAAATCACTGAGCGAGACCTAGAGTAAAACCTTCAAAGATAGGTCGGGAAGCTCCAAATTGCGTGAAATAACAAACTTTATTTGGAGACAAATAGTAAAACCAAGTAAAGCTTAAAATGATTTGTAAAACACTGACGCGTTTCGCCCACAATAAGGCTTTCTCAAAGTGTTACAGCATACTAGACCTATCTTGCTTAACCCCTTAAGGACCAAACTTTTAGAATAAAAGGGAATCATGACATGTCACACATGTCATGTGTCCTTAAGGGGTTAAATAGCATATTTATTGTATATTACCAGAAGAAAGAGACTCTGGTTTGGGGAGTTCGAGCCGCCAAGCGCACTATACACAAGCGTCAGAAATTCAATTTCTTTTTCTGTTATAACAATATATCACTCAGTCACATCTACCCACACATCACACATCACTAAAAGCTATCCAAACAGATCACTTTGATATATTCACACATCACACATAGCTACTTACACACAGAACATACAGACAGATACAACTCTTACAGCCACCCCACATCTACACAAAACACAGTAACCTCTAGCACCTTCTAAAACATATTTCCAGGAGCACGCCATAATGAAATGTATTACGCATGCCTATGATACATATACACCAGGGTAACTATCTGTTTAACAAGTGTCGTGTATCAATTTATACCTCCTTAGACAGAAATATGTTTAACAAAAAAACAAGTCTAATGCACACACTAAAAAAGGGGGAATACTTCCTACAGGGTGCTCCAGAAAGGGAGGGCCAATCTCTTAAAACAGCAAATGGAAGAAAAAGAAATATCCAAGCACCCTGAGATTTCTTCTAAAAGGCTGTCTTTTTTTTATTTGAAACAAGGAAGTGGAGACAATGTTTCGTCTCCTCTCTGAGCCTTTAACAAGACTTGATAAAGATTCAGAGAGGAGCAGAAACGCTGTCTCCACTTGCTTGCTTTAAATAAGGACCGCCTTTTAGAAGAAACCTCAGAAATATGTTTAACATAGGAGAACTTATATGTATTATCTGTGTGGGGATTACTGAGATTGGGACAAGGAGTAAATAACTAGGATATAACTCTGAAGTGCATTTCTATGAATATACAGGGGTTAAATACCCCATTCAAAAAAAAAAAAAACATTTATATGAATTACTCAGAAAGGACCGGATTGAAATAGCAATGATTCAAAAAAACTCACCGGAAAAGGGAGGAAGAGATCAGATGGAACTATGAGTGGTATGAAGTAGCTGCACACGCATCTCTTAAGAGAGTAAAAAAACAAAGAGGAGTAGCTATTATTTTCTCAAAAAACTTAATAAAGAGATAATATATTCCGAGGTAGATAATGAAGGTAGATATCAGATTTTAGTATGCAAAATAAACTCGGTTAATTATACCCGGGTAAATCTATATCTCCCCAATGTTTTACCAACTAAGTACCTAAATAAGATAATGGAAAGGGTAGAAAAAGTTAAATTAGGATTGTTAGTCATAACTGGGGATTTTAATTGTGTCCCATATACAGTATTAGACAAAAAAAATTAAAGAAAAGAAAATAATCAATAAGCAATTAAAGAAACAATCCAAGATCTTAAGAAATATTATGCAAGGGAATAACTTAATGGATATATGGCGAGTATATCATGTAGAAGAAAAAGAATATACACACCATTCTAGAGTACATCAATCATTGTCTAGAATCGATTTGGTCTTAGGCCAGAATAGTTTAGTTGAACAAATGCAAAAATCATAGTAAAGGACAACCCATGGGCGGACCATAGTTATCATCTGTTTGATATAAAAGAAAAGACAAAATACAAACATTTTACCACGTGGCGCTTGGATGATAATATTTTGTCTAATATAGCAGATCAAAATCAAATTAGAAATCTAATAGAACTGTATTTTATTGAAAACAAAACAGAAGGACTGTCGTTTGCAACTATCTGGTGTGCCTTTAAAGCTGTAGTGAGAGGGTATTTGATAAAACTTAAAAGTAAAACCCAGAGAGAAAAGGGTATTTCAAGGGAAAAATTATATATAGAGTATTATAAGCTATCAAAAGATAACAAAAAATATTTAACCAATGAAACGACAAAACAACTTGAAGAGATCAAAAATAAAATAAATTAATTAGAAATGGAACAGATTAATAAAAAATGTAGAGAAAATAAAAATGAATTTCTATCATGATAATAACAAAATAACTAAATGGTTAACTAACAAACTTAAGAGGAAAACAGGGAAGAATAGGATAGTAAGTGTTAAAAAAGAGCAAAAAACATATAGAAACCCAGAGTTGATAGCATAATGTTTTTTAAACCTACTATGAAGAATTATACAATATCCCAAAAGAATCTGAAGAAAATCAAATAAAAAAAACTATCTAAAAGATAGAAACTTCCCTAAACTAACATTGGAACAAAATAATTATTTAAACACACCCCTCACCAAAGCAGAATTTAATCAAGCCATTAAAAAACTGGTAAACTACAAAACTCCTGGTCCAGACGGTCTGACAAATAGTTTTTATAAAATGTATAAAGAAATTTTATCGGAAAATTTGGTAAATGCCTTTAACGAAATTGTAGCTGAAGGCAAAGGACCAGAAGAAATGCTATATGCGAATATTTTACCAATCCTAAAAAAGGATAAAGATCCCCAAGAGCTTAAGAATTATCACCCAATTTCACTATTTAATGTAGATTAAACGTTGTTTTCGTCAATTGGCAGATAGGATAAAGAAAGTACTCCCATGAAGACCAAATTGGTTTTGTTCACACCAGACAGGCAAGTGCCAATACAAGGCGCTTGATAAATATTCTGGATTGGTGAGAGAGAACAAAAAGTCCCCTCCTGACCCTGTCTTTGGATGCAGAAAAGGCCGTTGACAGGGTCGGGTGGGGATATATGCTTTGGGTGTTGGAGGCTAGGGGCTTTGATGGCTGGATGAGGTTAGCAATCAGAACCATATCTCAAGAACTGATGGCTAGAGTAGCTGGAACAGATTTGTGCTCCGATCGGTTCCGATTGGGCAATGGCACCCGTCAGGGATTTACCGATACTCTATATACTTTCAATGGAACCGTTAGCCATAAAAATAAGAGCAAGCCCAGGCTGCCATTAGAGAACTGAAATTGTGCATGTATGCAGATGATACTATAATGACCCTGACTGACCCAAACGTTTCCGTTTCCCATTTGATGAATGAGATAATGCAATACAGCAAAATATCTAATTATAAGATCAACATAGAAAAATCTGTGGTTGTGTTTAAAAATTGTGAAGAGGATAGGAAAAAACAAATCTTAGATTTATATGGCTTTAAAGAATCCAAGGGAAGTTTTGCTTATTTGGGCATACTCCTGTCGGATAATATAGATAGAATAATAGAATTATTATTTTTTTTTTAAGCTATTGAAATCTACAGGGCTGACTCTAAAAAAGTGGAACACTTTGCTATTGAGCTGGCTGGGAAGAATTAATATTCTAAATGCCTATATAATCCCTAGATTATCATTTAAAAATGATACCGTTAAAAATTCCCACCAGCTGGTTAGAGATTATACAGAGAACGTTTAGAAATTTAGTTTGGAGAGGTAAAAGACCTCATATTAATCAAGATCAATTGACTAACCCCCTGGGACAAGGAGGTATGAATTTCCCCAATATAATAAAACATCATGAAGCCAGCATAATATACCACACTCAGATATTAACTAAAAAATATGTAAAAGAAACAGGATGGTTCATTTTAGAAACTCAAATGATAAATTAAAAAAATCTAAGTTAATGTGGTGGAAACAGCCCCGCCACTTGTGCCTGTAGAGGACTGCTTGCCAGCCTCTTGCCATGTGATTATGGTCCCTGGGAGGTTTTGCCCTTGAAATAACAGATTTGGGCATATTGTATTTTATTATGCTGCTGCTGGCCCTTTAAGAACCATCTGGGGACATACTGTGGAGTTACTGGGTGGCCACCATTTCATGTATCAGAGGCACATGGTGAGAACAATGGACGGCGGCCATTTTAACTCACAGACACTGTGTTGACTTTTCTACACGGTGCCATCTTGCCGGTATTTGGTGCACAAAGACACCGTGCAGTAGTATTAAACTATACAACAGGGGACACATTATACAGTAATTATTTTTCATATAGCCTGTATATGTTCTGCGGAATCTGCATTAAACTGTATCTTCCAAACTACTGAACGGATCTGGGTGGATTTTGGATATGTGGTTCACCCAGATCCCCCGCTTCCGAGGATATACTTTTATACTTGGAGTTATTGCATGTTTTGGGGTCCCTGTGATATGTTTTATAAAACTGTATTTCTCTGCCTGTGATAATTATATTACCCATTGTGTTCAGTAATCATATCACAGGCAGAGGGGAGGATTTTGTGTGGGAGTGTCTGTGTGTATTGTACAGAATGATTGGTTGTATTTCAAAACCCTGTGGGCAGTACTATGTTTGTGGATTGTGAATAAAAGAGGCTGTATGTGCCAGTACAGGCAGTTCTGCTTGACCTCAAAACGAAGTGTCGTCTCGTTATTGGGGGAATTGGATTGTATGCTGATTGCCAGGAGTGTAAGCTGATTGTATGCTTTTCCTGTTCAGCTGTTTCCAGTGTTCGTGTGTTTCCTGTTCGGGAGTTGAGGATTCGTGTAGTTTGCAGTTCGGGAGACTGGTGCTTGCAGTAGCTGCCTGTGCATTGGAAAGGGGAATATCGCCTAAATGGTTTTTAACCTCTTGTGTGCAAGGCAGTCCATTACAGTTAATTTTGGCAAAATAAAACACCTTTGGCAACGAAAGAAAATAAAAATACAATTTTAACATATATTTGCTCTTCTTGGTATAAAATAAGGAAAATATAAAAAGTATAGGTAAGCTATATAGACTTATTGAATTGGAAATATTGGAATCCTTAATAGATGATCTAAAATTAGATCTATGGAAAGAAAAGAATATCAATTTTGTAAATGATATAATAACGGAGGGAAAAATTAAAACTTTTGCTGTTTTAGTCCAAGAATATAGCTTGCCCGCAGCTGAAGTGTTTCATTACCTTAGAGTTAAATCATTGTTGTCGAAAAATTTAGATGAAGGGAGAAGTTCATTATATATAAAAAAATTTGAAAAAGGAAAATCAACAAAAATATTATTCAAATGTTATCGAAACCTAAAACTGCGAGGACACAGCTGAACACAGCTGAAGTTAAACGAACGCCTGCTTCTTCCCCACACATGTCAGGAGAGCGCCGTTTGATACGTTTGTTCAAATGAATCATACAAACAAACGCTACCAATCATGGGTAAGGCAGTGGCTGAGTGACAGGCAACAGAGGGTTGTAGTCAATGGAGTATATTCGAATCTTGGGCTTGTCACCAGTGGGGTACCTCAGGGATAGATACTTGGACCCATTCTCTTTAATATTTTTGTGGCGAAACCGACCTCGCCACGTGTCCTTGGAGGGGGCTGCTTGCCCGCCTCTTGCCTTGGGACTATGGTCCCGACTTTATGTGAATGTGTTAACCCAGATAGCTATGCCATGGAGCCCATTTGTGTAGTTAAAATACTTCGGCTCCATGGCAATTGAACTGTGTGAATAGGATCTGAGCGCTATTCGGTAGTTTTGTGCGCTCAGATCCCAGCTATCTGGGGATATGTGACATGTCTGTGTTTTATGTATAAAATGTGACTTTGTGTATTTTATAGTATTTTAATGCTTTGTGCTCACCATGTGCATAATGGAGTCTGTTCTGGGAGATAATTGAATTACTTCTCAATTATCTCCAGGATAGAAGACTCTGAAACCGGTCTGAGCCGGAAAGCCATGCTGGCAAGGGATAATAAAGGGACCTCACCTAACTTTTTAACCCCTGGACTGATTCATGTGATTTTTACATATGTTGCTCCCCAAGTTATGCTGATCACAGAAATATAAGTATGTAAATATAATTATCCGTATGTGATGTAAGATCAGGGAGTTATTAAAATGTATAAAAAGTGTAACTTTTCAGCTTGGAGATAATTGAGTAGATACAGTAATTGACTCAATTATCTCCTAAGCAGAGGGGAGGAATATGCTGGGTGTGTTTCTATTGTCCCATTGTGTCTGATTGGCCGCTGTACTTGCATTGTATGAGTTGTAATGTGTTTATTGGTTGTTCTGCAAAACCCTGTGGGCTGTAATGTGTTTGGGGATTGGGAATAAAAGAGGCTGTATGGGCCAGTACAGGGAGTTCCTGTTTAACCCTCAAAGTGAAGTGTTGTCTCATTATTGGGGGAGGATTTATTGGATGCTGTTCCAGTTTGACTGCTAGGAGTGTAAACCTATTCCAGGGCCGGACTGGCCCACCGGGATACCGGGAAATTTCCCGGTGGGCCGCGGCATCTGGGGGTTGCGCAAGTATGTGCCACCGGGTGGCCGGTCCGGTGGCACACTCAGAGGGGGGCCGGCGGCCGCGTTCCTGGCTGGAGCCACCGGGCCGGATCGCAGCCTCGCCGGTCCGGCGGCACTCCTACTGCTGAGGGCTGAAGGGGGAGGGGAGCATATCTCTACCATGCTCCCTCGCGGTTCCCACAATTCACAGCACGGATGCGAGGGAGCATGGTAGAGATATGCTCCCTCCCCCTTCAGCCCTCAGCAGTAGGAGTGCCGCCGGACCGGTGAGGCTGCAGTGTGGAACGCTGCCGGCCCCCTGACTCCTCTGCCGGCCCCTGACTCCTCTAAGGTGGGTGGGGGAGATGGGGGGGGGGACAGAGGGAATAGAGAGAGAGACAGAGGGGACAGAGAGAGAGACAGAGGGAATAGAGAGAGAGACAGAGGGAATAGAGAGAGAGACAGAGGGAATAGAGAGAGAGAGAGAGAGACAGAGGGAATATATAGAGAGAGAGACACAGAGGGGATGGGGGGTGAATAGAGAGAGAGACAGAGGGGGTGGGGGGGTGAATAGAGAGAGAGACAGAGGGAATGGGGGTGAATAGAGAGAGAGACAGAGGGGGGAGTGCCACAGGGAGAGGGGGGAGAGTGAGACACAAGGGGAGAAAGAGGGGTGAATAGAGAGAGACAGAGGGGGAGGGAGAGTGCCACAGGGAAAGGAGGGAGAAAGAGACAGAGGGGGCAGAGTGAGACACAAGGGGAGAAAGAGAGGCGAATAGAGAGAGACAGAGGGGGAGGAAGAGTGTCACAGGGAAAGGGGGGAGAGTGAGACACAAGGGGAGAAAGAGGGGTGAATAGAGAGAGACAGAGGAGGGGGGGGGAGAGTGCCACAGGGAAACTCTAGCCCTGGAGCTACAGGCTAGAGTTCACTCTCACCACTGCGACCACCAGGGATTCCTGGTGGTCCAAGTGGTGAGAGTGAACTCTAGCCCCATACAAACACTGCCCCCACACACACCATACACATTCACACACTGCCCCCCCCATACACACACACAGACCCCCATACACACATTGCCCTACACACACAGCCACCCATACACACATTGCCCCATGCACCCTACACACTGAACCTTTCACACACATTGCACCACTGCTCCTGATATAGATTATTTTAAGCAAACAAATATGTTTGAATGTCTATCTGTTCCTGTCCCAATCTGAGATGATTAAATTGCGTATACGCAGAAGTAAATTCACACTGACACACGGAGTTCAGGTTAAAGAAACTTCGAGAAAATTTAATGGCATCTGGTTAAAAAGCGGGCTCGCAGACCCTTATAAGAGCAAAATTACATCATCATTGAATATCAAGATAACAACAAATAAACATCATTAATTGGGTTAGGTGTTAAGTGGTTATGTCAATGTCCACCCATCAATATTATTAATTGGCTCAAGTACTAAGTGGCTGGCTAAGTGTCCTCCCACCGAGAGGTGGCGTCATCTTGGACACGGGTGTGGACACGATGGTTCAGGCGCCATCTTGCTTAGCACGAGGCTTTACTCGATGGGAGGGGGGCTTTAGGCGCCATTTTGAGTAGTTAGTGATGTTATATTCGAGGTTAGGTTCAAGGCTTTTTAGAGAATGGACATTTCATTAGAGCAGTTTCTCATGAGCTAGCTATGATATACTTTGTTTCATATTACAGGAACTTGATGATTCCGGTGTTAGTCATATCCTTCTAGAAAATACATACAATACATTCTCTTTCTAATATTCTAAATGCTGTTAGGAAAATCTGTCATATAATGAAGTTAAATGGAGTTAATGAGAAATTTTAATAAAGGTTTTTAATAATTCCATAACAGTCCCCCCTATGAAATGTTAGACGCTAAAAAGATAAACTTTATTTGTTAATACCAGAAGACGTGTTAGCCCAAAGGCACAGAAACCCCATGACCGCTAGCTAGGTGTTATTGCAAAGTGCAATTCTGTCCCTTCCTCTCCCTAATAGGCTGCAGCACATCCGTCAATACGGTCAGGAACTTTCTTCACTCCGCTGGTATCCCGCGGTGGCTTGTCCACCACATCTCCGCACGGCAGTCAATTCCATAGAGACGGGCGCTGTCCCTGAGCTGGTTCCCTACCTAAAACTCTTGCACTTTATCAATATAAGGGATAGTTTGCAGCGGTATACAGGGTGAGTTGAAATCTTGGAAATCTTGGTCATCAACTGTCAGATGTGCAAAAGTTGGTGCCACTTGGTCTGCAGTCTTCTGTAGGAATTTTCTCAGACAGGGGAGGACACAACAAACGAGAAGAGCGAAAATAAAAAGAAAAATTAGTAATGCCATACCAATGTGAATTAAAGCTTTTTGCCACCCTGTCATCCAACCAAACCACCTTTCCCAGGGATCCTTCACCCCAGAGTTCCTTTTTAACTCTTCAGAGAGCTTATTTAATTTTTCTATGGCCATGGTGACCTTACCATTAGGACCTGTGTTTTCTGGGATGTAGGTACAACAGGTCATGGTGTCGGGCAGTATTTTACATACGCCCCCCTTCTCAGCTAGCATCATGTCTAAGGCCATTCTATTCTGGAAAGTCATCTGGGATATGGCCTGCAACTGTTCGGCCAAGCCCTGGAGGGCATCTCTGGTGTAGTTGACAAAGCGCTGTTGATTATAATAAATGTAATTAATCCAGTTTAAATTCTTGTTTGCAGTAACTATGGTAAAAAGTAATTCATACCCCGCAGCAACCTCATCTCGTGCTTTAAATTCATTAGGCACTCCCCTAGGCACCCCAATGGCATCAATGTATATGTGGGGGTCAAAACTGCCTCTTACTGGGGCTTCACGCTTAACCTTGGCTGGTGTGTGTATGGACTCATGTATGTCAGGGTGTGTGTAAGAGATAATATGTATGGGCATGATGGCTTTAGCCAGAGTACACTCCCCCCACCATTCCTTGTCCATTCTGGATCGTAGCTGTAAATCCCCACACAACCAGTAAATATCCCCTAATGACCTAGTATGAAATTGTAGCAGGTGCATAGGGACAGTTCTGTAGGTGGCACAATATCCTTTGGAGAAGTTACCCAAGAACCTACCAATTCCATCATAATTGGCATAACAGGTCTAATTTCCCTTATAAATCTAATACCATCTGGGGGTTTGACATCCATGGTTAGGAGAGGGTATTCTACTGTCCATGCTTTGCAGAGGGACCTGTTAAAATTGTAGTGGTAGGCAAAAAGGCTTAAAATGCATTCTTCTATGTCTAATGGTAAAGTCAAAGGTACGGTGCCGAGATGGGGTCGGGCACCACCACACACATAGCATGCGGTTCTGTTATGTTTGTTGGCATTGTATTTCATCCATTCTAACCATAAATTAACATCATTAAAAGCTGTTTCAGCGGCCATAGTATCTTCAAAAGTGGGGTTAGCAATGGCCATCATGTCTTTAAAGGACTGGATATGTGGTTTTAATAGATTTGAGACCATGCGAGTAGCCCCTTGCCACTCTGGAGAGTGGCACATATCTTTCAGATAGAAGAGCCCCAATTTGTTATAGGAACCTTTCTTCCAATACATTCCCATTACATACTGGTCTGCATCCGTTGGGCTGGGATGCTCTATGTTTAAGATTAGTTTCATGGGTGTACCTCCTCCAGGCTTCCTTAAGGTCATTCTTTGCAGGAGGGATCTACCATGGTCATCTACCTTAGATAAGGCACTTTTGGGTTTGTAACCCCAGGCAGGCCCAGCATTCCACCATGCAGCCCCCCAATGGTTACAGTTATGCCCCTGTTACAAATCGCTATTTGTAACTGGCCCTTTAAATGGAAAATTGCCCTGCTTCCCTGGATTGTGGAGAAGCCTATCTGCCAGCCTCCTTCCTCATGACTATGGCCCCTGGAAGATTGTGCCCCTGAAAACTTATTAACTTTTATTGGGTGTGTATGGCCCTTTAAGAACCGTCTGGGGGACATATTGTGACTTTGCTGAACAATACCCCTTTAAGACTATGTCCCCAGACCTGTAAAATAACTTGCCCCTGGCTCTCTCCCACTTGGTTCAGTAAATAGGGCTTACTGAACCAAGTACCACACAGGCGGACCACCCAGAAGTTAAAGTATGCAGGCAATTTACCTCCCAGGAGGTTACTGCAGGTTAATTGCACGTGGCGGCGGCCATCTTGGTTCATTCGAATGCGGTCAGCGGTGTATGCTAAAGATTCTGTGGAACTGAAATCGGCTACACATTTTACTGAACACCGCTGACCCTTACCTTCTCCTACACTTCGTTTTCAGCTCCAGAGACTAAGTCCCGTTCGAAATGGGACTTAGTCCTTTTTTCGCATGAAATTGACCGGCCGCACAGCCCAAATCTATGGAACTGTTTTGGGCAGGAAATTGTGCTTGCGGTCGGTCATAAAGGGACCTCCAGCTAACTTTTGATCCACTGGAGGGATTTGGCTGATTTTTGGAAGTGTTTATGTTTGAAGTGTGCTGAGTTCAAATATGTATTTTTTATGGAGATTGATGTATAGTTTTAAAGTTACAGTGTATGTGTGAAAACGGTATTTTTACTGTATGCTATAATTATGTTATGTGTTTATCTGAGGGGAGGAGACGTGGGTGTGGTACCATGTATGTGATTGGTTAATTTCAACCTCCCCCTGGGAGTGTCCTGTGTGTACCTTTTTGTAATAAAAAGCAGGCTGGGTGTCCCAGTCCTCAGTTCTTCTTGACCCTTCAAAACGTAGCCTTGTCTCGTTATTGGAGGGAATTGCTGTATCACACTGGGGATTGCTATGCTCTGCATATTCCCCTGAGCTTAATCACGCAGCTCTTTTAAGAGCTTGTTCCGGATACGCTCTCCTGGAGGAGAGGTCTTCCCCACACGGTCCTGAATGCTGGAGGTTCATTCCAGGGTGGAAGGAAGACGGCGCGGCTCCAGTTAAGCTACGGCGGTTGTGGAGCGTACGGTGGTTGTGGTGTCGTCTGCAGTGCTTGGAGTCCTCTGTAAGCGCTAGGAGCATCCATCAACGGAGGGTACTCGGTCGGAGTACACGGAGCTCCGTTACAGTGGTGGCAGCGGTGGGATGGCGTCCTAGTGCGAGGAGAAGCAGCTCAGAGACACTGGTAACGTTTGGAGTTACAAATTGAGGGCAACGCTAGCCATTGGGCAGCGTCCCTACCTACAGCAGCATGGAGCAGGCATGGATAGAGCCCTCCGAAGAACACCTCCAAATGGTACGTTGCTACGAGGGTGACGATTACATTGAGGAGGTAAAGAGGCGGTTGGTCTGCTATGGCCCAGACATTACAAACAAGGTGGTCTCCAAAGTAATGCGCCAGTTGAGTGCTGAGAACCGTGCGGCAATGGCATTTGAGCGACAACTGTGGACGTTGAGGGTATGGACACCCAGGCTCCGGCAGTATAAACCCCAGGGGGCCGAAGGTGTCGTCCTTACCCCCCAGCGGCAGTGTGAGCCCCAGGGGGCCGAAGGTGTCGTCCTTCCCCCCCAGCGGCAGTGTGTCCTACAGAGAGCAGAGACAGTTGGTCCCTCTCTACAGCAGCAGGACAATGTTACGGGAGTGGAGACAGGCGGTCTCCCTCTCCAGCGGCAGCCTGTGTTTCAGGGAGAGGAGCACAGCACCCCCTCTCCCCAGCGGCAGCTTACCCTAACAAGGGGAGACACCAATCTCCCAGACGGCGCAGATGGGACCGTGGTCTCTGTGCCTGACCTACAGGGATGCTGGACAGCCTGTCCAGATCCCCAACTACCCTCACCGGGACAACAGGAGGAGGGGGTAAGTACAAATTCCCCTCCCCAGCTAACTCCTAGCGTGGCACCAGGGTTAACAGAGGCGACATTAACCCCCACTGACTCCCCTGGCTACTGAGCCGGACTATGGTCCCAGCACCCCAGCAGAAGAGCTGGCAGCTGGGCAGAGTGCGGTCGGCCTCTGCCCTCCCGCAAGTCCCCACAGCATGTTACCACATCACCACAGCAAAATACCCAGGTGCAGTAATTGTGTATTGTGGGTGGGTCACCCTTGTTTGTTGTGGGTGGGCTACTCTGGCATTTGGTTATTGTGGGTTGGTGGATCGACTAACGGAGGCACTGACCGACAGAAGGTCAGGTGCCTGGTTAGTCTTCCCCCCAAAGGGGAGATGTGTTACAAATCGCTATTTGTAACTGGCCCTTTAAATGGAAAATTGCCCTGCTTCCCTGGATTGTGGAGAAGCCTATCTGCCAGCCTCCTTCCTCATGACTATGGCCCCTGGAAGATTGTGCCCCTGAAAACTTATTAACTTTTATTGGGTGTGTATGGCCCTTTAAGAACCGTCTGGGGGACATATTGTGACTTTGCTGAACAATACCCCTTTAAGACTATGTCCCCAGACCTGTAAAATAACTTGCCCCTGGCTCTCTCCCACTTGGTTCAGTAAATAGGGCTTACTGAACCAAGTACCACACAGGCGGACCACCCAGAAGTTAAAGTATGCAGGCAATTTACCTCCCAGGAGGTTACTGCAGGTTAATTGCACGTGGCGGCGGCCATCTTGGTTCATTCGAATGCGGTCAGCGGTGTATGCTAAAGATTCTGTGGAACTGAAATCGGCTACACATTTTACTGAACACCGCTGACCCTTACCTTCTCCTACACTTCGTTTTCAGCTCCAGAGACTAAGTCCCGTTCGAAATGGGACTTAGTCCTTTTTTCGCATGAAATTGACCGGCCGCACAGCCCAAATCTATGGAACTGTTTTGGGCAGGAAATTGTGCTTGCGGTCGGTCATAAAGGGACCTCCAGCTAACTTTTGATCCACTGGAGGGATTTGGCTGATTTTTGGAAGTGTTTATGTTTGAAGTGTGCTGAGTTCAAATATGTATTTTTTATGGAGATTGATGTATAGTTTTAAAGTTACAGTGTATGTGTGAAAACGGTATTTTTACTGTATGCTATAATTATGTTATGTGTTTATCTGAGGGGAGGAGACGTGGGGGTGGTACCATGTATGTGATTGGTTAATTTCAACCTCCCCCTGGGAGTGTCCTGTGTGTACCTTTTTGTAATAAAAAGCAGGCTGGGTGTCCCAGTCCTCAGTTCTTCTTGACCCTTCAAAACGTAGCCTTGTCTCGTTATTGGAGGGAATTGCTGTATCACACTGGGGATTGCTATGCTCTGCATATTCCCCTGAGCTTAATCACGCAGCTCTTTTAAGAGCTTGTTCCGGATACGCTCTCCTGGAGGAGAGGTCTTCCCCACACGGTCCTGAATGCTGGAGGTTCATTCCAGGGTGGAAGGAAGACGGCGCGGCTCCAGTTAAGCTACGGCGGTTGTGGAGCGTACGGTGGTTGTGGTGTCGTCTGCAGTGCTTGGAGTCCTCTGTAAGCGCTAGGAGCATCCATCAACGGAGGGTACTCGGTCGGAGTACACGGAGCTTCGTTACAGCCCCCATTGTTTGTCAACTACACAAACATAGGGGTCTTTTACATGAGGGATATCTCTATAGATGGTTTGAATTTGTGACGTAGGGAATGGGCAGTCTACAATGTCACAATAGTCAAAAGTGTATGTAGCCACACGGGTACATGAGGAATTGTACCAGAAGGTATACCCACTGGCATCTTTAGTAATGGCTACTTGTTGGGCCTTAATTAGGCTAATTAAGGAGATGATGTACCAGAGGTACATGGTTGTGCGGTATCTGCTTCCTCTGGGGCAGGAGTTTTCTTGCAATGGGAAGTGTGGATCCAATGTGGCCTGCCGGCCAACTTGACGGAGGTTGAAGTGATCAGGAGGACTTGGAATGGTCCGTCAAATCTTGGTTCCAGGGTGTGTTTCCGCACAAATCTCTTTACCAGAACCCAATCTCCGGGAAGCAGTTAGTGGGTACCCGTATCGAGATCGGGATCTGGAATTGAAGAGAAAACTTGGGCATGTATTTTGTTCAAAGCACTTGCAAGTTCAGTTACATAATCTACCAAAACATCAGTTTGAAGCTGTAGCTGTTGTGGGTAATAACAACCTAGTCTAGGTGCAGTCCCAAATAGAATCCCATATGGGGATAGTGAATGCTTCCCTCTAAGTGTGTGTCTGACGCTGAATAGAGCTATTGACAAGCTTTCTGGCCAGGGCATCTTTGTTTCTTGTGACATTTTTAACATTCTAGCTTTTAGGGTGCCATTCATGCGTTCCACTTTGCCACTACTTTGTGGGTGGTAAGGGGTGTGAAAAGCTAGGGTCACTCCCAGAGCAGTCCAAATTTCTTTAGTCACTGTTGCTGTAAAAGCTGGGCCCTGGTCACTTTCAATAACTTCTGGTAGTCCAAATCTACATACAATATCTGCAAGTAGACGTTTTGCTGTTGTCTTGGCAGTGATATTGGCTACTGGATAGGCTTCTGGCCAGCCTGAAAACATATCCACTATCACTATTGCATATTCATGGGGACCACTCTTTGGCATTTGTATGTGGTCAATCTGAATTCTCTGGAATGGGTACATGGGCTTAGCCAGGTGTTTCAAGGGCACTTTGGTTGGTTTTCCTGGGTTGCATTTTGCGCAAATAACACAGGCCTTGCAAAAGTTGTTGACCAGTGTAGTGATTCCAGGTGCCTCATAATACTTCTGTATGAGGGCAGCCATTAGGTCTTTTGACAGATGTGCAGGTCCATGTGCCCATTGGACAACTGCTGGGTATAAATTCTTAGGGAGGCAGAATCTAAAGTTGTTCCATCTTTTAGGACTGACCCTTTCTTCTTCCATTTCTGTATTTCCTCAGGGGCAATTGCAGCTTGTTGTTCCCGTAGGATTGTTAGGTCAGTAGGAAGAGTCTGCAAGGTAAAAATAGGAACTTCTTCGTGTCCGGACACTCCTTCATCCACTTCCTGCAATTCTCTTGCTGCTTGCTTAGCAGCCTGATCAGCTAAATGGTTGCCCTTTGCTTCATCTGTATCCAATTTCCCATGTGCCTTTACTTTCAAAATGGCCACTTCTTCTGGGAGTAGGAGGGCATCCATTAGTTCCTTGATTGCAGAACTGTGTTTGACTGGCGTACCGGCAGTGGTAAGAAATCCTCTTGTTTTCCAAATTAATCCGAAGTCATGTGCCACACCCAGTGCATATCTTGAATCTGTGTAGATGTTGGCACGCTTTCCTTCAGAGACCTTGCACGCTGAAGTCAGGGCTTGCAATTCGGCTTCTTGTGCAGACATTGTTGGTGGTAAAGATGATGACTTGATAATTTCATCTGTTGTGGTTACGGCATATCCTGTGTGATATTTTCCTTCTTCATCAGCATACCTTTAACCGTCCACAAACAGAGTGAGATCAGGATCTACTAGTGGATCCTCATGTACGGTTCGTAGATGTATTGTCTCCATTTTCATCTGTTCAAAACAGTCATGAGGTGTTTCTGGGTCATAGTCATTTACTATGACCAGATCTTGAAATTCATTTTCCAGGAAGTGACGTGGCCATGCTTCCAGATGGTCAGTTGCTGGGTATTTGACAACGCCATTTTCCTGTAGCTGTGATTCATTCATGGTGGCCCATAATTTTGCCATAGGCCCAAGATCATTCCATGATCTTGTTTTTAACTTGGTGACAGGGACATGTGGAATGGCAATGTCCCAATGACGATACAAGTATTTGAGTTCTGAAGGTAGATGAATCAGGACCATGCTATTGCCTTCAGAGTCACAGTAGAAATCTTGTGAGGTAAGTTTCACCTCCACCAGATGATAGA
Organism: Pelobates fuscus; assembly: GCF_036172605.1. Taxonomy (NCBI): domain Eukaryota; kingdom Metazoa; phylum Chordata; class Amphibia; order Anura; family Pelobatidae; genus Pelobates; species Pelobates fuscus. The sequence continues at coordinate 91,566,887 of NC_086328.1, forward strand.
GTTCATCTTCATAGCAAGGTTCAGGAGTGATGTTTGGCTTGTACCACATGGTACAGAAGGCATATCCAGCTCCATCACAGAGAGGAGTTTGTCCGTCATAGAATGATAACTTGGGATGCATCTTCTTGATGGTACCAGCAAGAAGGAAAACATAGGTTTCATCCATGATAAACCCATAGTAGATACCCCCCTCAGGTAGTGGGAGAAGGGTGGATGGATTGAGAACCTGACATCTTTGTATGGTGATGTTGTCAGGTAAAAGGAGATGACATTGAACACGGAGGTGTCTGTCAGGAGAGACATGCTTGAGTTGGACTTGGTTGATGATGGCAGAAATGTCATGAGGGGCCAAAACAACTAGAGGGTGGCCAAGGACCAGGTCTGCAGTTCTTTCAATGAGTTCTTTGGCTGCAAAAACGGCCCGAAGGCAAGAGGGGGTTCCTCTGGCCACAAGATCCAGTTGGCAGGAGAAAAATCCAATAGGCCTTTGTCTTCCTCTAGATGCATGTGCTTGGGTAAGAACTCCTGTAGCATGGCCTTGTCTTTCAGAGACAAATAACTTGAAGGATTTGGTATAGTCTGGTAGGCCAAGAGCAGGAGCAGATGCAATAGCACGTTTTAAAGTGCAGAAATTGTCATGGGCTTCCATGGTCAAACAGAATGGGTCTGACTTGAGGGCATCATAGAGTGGTTGCATGAGTAGAGATGCTTCTGGGATCCATGCTCGGCAATAGGAAATGAGGCCTAAAAAGGCATGTAGTGACTTTGATGTCCTTGGGGGTGGAATATCCAGTACTGCTCTGACTCTGTCACGGGTGAGATGTCTTGTTCCTTGAGATAGGCAGTGGCCAAGGAAGATAACAGTAGGTTGACAGAACTGAAGTTTGAGAAGTGAAGCTTTACATCCTTGTTCTGCTAGATAGCAAAGGAGATTAATTGAGCATTCTTCAGTTGTAGGTATGTCATCACCACAGAGCAACAAATCATCCACATACTGGAGCAAAACCACCTCTGGATGGTCAGATTGCCATGGATCAAGAATAGAACACATGGCCTTTGCAAATTGACTTGGAGAATTTTGTGCCCCTTGGGGCATGACAGTCCATGTATACTGTTGTTTGTCATGTGTGAAAGCAAACAGGTATTGACAGATTGGATCCAGGGGAACACTGAAGAAGGCATTGGCCAGATCAATGACTGTGAAGTATTTTGCAGAAGGTGGGACTCCAGAGAGCAGAGTGTGTGGGTTTGGCACAATAGGGGTGTCCAGGACTGTTGCTTCATTCACTGCTCGGAGATCCTGGACCATTCTGTACTTCTCTGGGTCTCCTTTTGGAGTCTTTTTCTTCACAGGAAACAATGGTGTGTTGCATTTTGATTCACATTTAACAAGAGCACCCTTTTCCAGGAGTGCTTTGATTTGAGTTGAGATAGCTGCAGCTTGAGCTGGTTTCAAAGGGTATTGTGGTTTCCTTGGTAATTTTGCCCCTGGAATGAGCTTCACTACCACAGGTGGGACTTTTAGGTGACCTATGTCCTCTGGGCCTGAGGACCATAGTTTTGCAGGAACAGCTGTCTTTAGTGAATCAGGGAAATTGGACCTCAGTTCCTTTGCATCCCCATGGGGTTCTTCCAAATGGAGCATCAGAGGCAGGGAGCACAAGGCTGAGGTGTCAGAAACAGATAGAGGGGTAGATAATTCTACTTGTCCATCTGGAGTGAATATGATAGATGCCTGCAGGCGTGAAAGAACATCAGCGCCTAACAGGTTAATGGGGCATGTGGAGGACACCACAAAACGAGCAAGCAAGCTGGGGTAGTTGCCAACTCGTAATGGAGTTGTTAAAGGACTTTGTCTTGGTAGGCCATCCACTCCTACACAAGAGACATCAATTTTTGACAGAAATGATGGGTCTGGCAGGTCTTGTTCTCGTAGAACACTTCGGGCTGCACCTGTGTCAACAAGAAATGTAGTAGGTTGTCCTTCAATGGGTAGAGTCACAGTGGCAAGTGGCCCCCCTTGATCCCCTGAAGACACTGCCATGACAGGGGTTAATGACACAGGCTTGCCAATTTCCTAATCATCTGGCTCCTCAACAATTGGAACTGTTTTTGGGGCCTTAGGGGCAGGAGGCTTGATCACCTTCTTGGGTTCTGGGCACTCATTTTTGAAGTGCCCTTTTGCTTTACAATTGAAGCAGAATCCATCCTCGGGTCTAATTGCTTTGGGGACAGTGCCGGGACGGGCACCATAAGGGGAGCTGAATTGGGCTTTCTTGGAGTCTGAGCAGATTGCAGTCCCCTAGCAACTTGTAGTAATGTATCCAGAGGAACAACTCTAAATTCAGGGCGTGCAGCAACGATTCCCTTGCGTATGGAATCCTTGATGCCTAGGACAAATGAACCAGACAGCATTTGAGAATGAATCTTATTATTAAGATCAAATCCCAAATCTGTAAACACTTGAAACAGTCTTGCATGGAACCTTTCCATTGATTCTCCTTTTTCTTGTACAATATCAGTAAGGCCAGCAGCCTGATCTGCAAGTTTATCCTCAGCCCATTCCTTTAGCTGGTTGCAGAATGCTATTCCGGAAGGGTAATCAATGTCAGTTGTAAGCAAATCTGTGCTGAGGTGGTGGGCTATGCTGGGCCAGTATGCATCCCCGGCTTTAATGGCACAAATGCTTAGTAAATCACGCCATGCGGCAGAATAAGTCTTTTGAATTTGTACTATCCCTCGGTAAAAAGGCATTGGGTTCTTTTCTGGGTCAGGGAGTGATTTCATCAGAGCACTAGCCTGAGTAGGATTAAAAGAAACATATTTAGGAGGAGCCTGATCTCCCCGGCCCATATGTCCGAAAGGATCATCGATGGAACAGCGAGGCGGAGGCCCCATGGCATCCGGTGAGCCCTGGTAACCATGAGAGCCGGCCTCTTCATACTCATCTTCGTATGTGACCTGGACCCCTCTGGGGAGTGGGGCCGCTTGAGGTGTCAGGACCGGGGGGGATATGCTGGGATCCCGGATGCCGGGGTGGCCAGTGGGTTATGAGCTTGGGGTGAGTAATCACCGGGAAGTACCGGCATTAGGGGTGCTGGGTTGCTGGGGGCCGCCATATTGGAGGCGTGAAAGGAAGCTGCGTTAGGGTCAAGAGAGGTAGTGGCGGCCATGTTGGATGTGGGCACATCCGGGGTAGACTGTACTGGGATGGGTGTGGACGGGGCCTGGGGTGTGGCTAGGGAAAGGAAGTAGGGATTGCTTGGATAGGGCAGGGCCATGGGATAGGGGAAGGGGTATGGCCAGGCCATCTGGGCAGGGGCTATGGCGGAACCTGGGGAGGGCGGGATAGTTGGGCAGGGATTAGGAAAGGAGGCGGGATATCCGGGTTAGGGAAATGAAGGTGAGGAGGCGGGAACTTGGGCTGCGGGAGGAGTAGGCAGAAGGGAGGTCGGAGAGAGATTAGCAGAGGCAGGAGTAGTAGGAGGGACCGGAGCGGGTGTAGTAGGATTGGTAATAGCGAGTGAGGAGTGGTTAGTGGACTGGGTGGATGCAGGTGGGAGGGTAGGATTATTGACGGAGAGAGAGCGTAGGGAAGGAATGACGGAAGAAACAGCTGGATTAGACAGAGAAGATAGTGCAGGGATGGATGAGGATGATGGGAATGATAGGGATGATGGGGGGGGAAATAAAGATCCATCAGAATTCAGGACCGGGCAAACAGGGGAAATGACGGGATGGGTGATGGGAGGGTTAGGGGTGGGGAGCATGGTCAGCTGAATGTCACTCATTGCTGACTGGACCTTGGGAATGGACATCCCCTGGGCGCCATTTTGGGGCGCTGGCTGAGGGAATGCCCCAGCAACATAATTATTGTGATATACATACAATTTCAAACCTTTGTGATCAATTTCTTCCTCAACCCAACCTTCCTGCTGAATAGCCCTTGCTACTCTGTACCAGGCTTCTGCAGTACGAAGCAACCCATTATCTGTAAGCTTGCCTTTCTTCTCTGTCAGTAATCTACGCCAGCTTTCCGGCTGTAATCTACCACATGAAGGTACAGCAATCCTACACACCTTAGCAATTCTTTCAACTCCTTTAACCATCTCTTCACCCTCTCTGTCTTCAACTAGATCACACGCTAACCAGCCCTTACTGGGCTTATCTAATCCCTGTCCCATTCCCCCTATAAAAGGCATCCCAGATATAGAGGAAGGAAGATGAAACAGAGTGTCTACAATGCTCGACTGCCACGTGAGGGGTGGGTCCCTACGTGCGTCTTCCCAAAACGTAGACTAGTCACTTATTCCGCCTACCCGAGGTAGCCACGGATTGGAGCGAGGTGAGAAGTGTGTGACCAATCACTTCTCTCACAAGAGAAATAGGAGGGGAAAGTGTAAATAACACAGGAAGTAGAGTAAAAGTAAAAAGTAAAGTGAAAGTAGAGACAGACACAGGAGTTTGAATGACTCCCAATTAAAACAACAATTCAATTGAAATACAGTGCATGCATCACAGTTCAAATAAATTCAACAGTAATCCCTTTCCTTTACTCATGTGACCAAAGCCACCTCCCTCAACCTCGTAGTGTCCCCGCTCGGAGAACGACTTTCGTAAGTCTCACTACCAGCGACCACGGAAAACAGCTAACACCGGCCCGAGATCCGTATGCCTCCCCCGTTACAGCGGTCCGATAAACGTGACCACCACTTCCCTCACTCTCATAGCGCCCCTACGGACCCACCCGTAAGTCTCACTACCACGTGGTGATGGAGACAGCAATGCCTGCCCGAATCCACGCACCACAAATAAAATTGGAATGCCACCAGCCTCAGCGCTCGAGGCTGGAGGATACCACCTCTCTGCAAGCAGAGCAATGTACACAATGAGGCTAGCTAGGCTATCAAAGTGACACCATGGGGAATCCCCAGGAAGCAATGAGTCTACACCCTTCCACAGACTCCCCCTACCTCTTTTTCCTTACTGCTGCAGCTACCCAGCACCTAAAAGAGGTAAACAGGCAAAAGAAGACCCCCAGGAAAACTTCCACAGGTCCACCCCCCTTTTTCCCTACAGCCACAGCCACGTGACTCCTAAAAGGGGTAAACAGGCAACAGAGGACCCCCAGGCAAACACCCACAGGTCCACCCCCCTTATCCCAAAAAGGGGTAAACAGACAAACACTCCACCCGGGCACTTAAGCTAGAGACAGACCAATACAAACACACCCAGGCAACAGATAGACAAAATGCAGGTAAACAGGTGGGTAACAATAAGGCACCGGGCAAGATATTACCTGTCTTTGATGTCCTCCCGGCAGCAGTCACAGACACTAGGACGGGTCAATCAAAGGGGCTGGAACATACCGGCTAGGCTCTGCAGTAGTCTCTACCGTGTACTGGGAGGTGATCAGTCTCCTTTCCTTCCCCCAGGATTCCTCCGTCCAGCGTCTTCATAGGACGGCTTACCGACCAAAGGCCATAACCCGATGCCCCACGTTGGATGCGCCAATTGATATAGATTATTTTAAGCAAACAAATATGTTTGAATGTCTATCTTTTCCTGTCCCAATCTGAGATGATTAAATTGCGTATACGCAGAAGTAAATTCACACTTACACACGGAGTTCAGGTTAAAGAAACTTCGAGAAAATTTAATGGCATCTGGTTAAAAAGCGGGCTCGCAGACCCTTATAAGAGCAAAATTACATCATCATTGAATATCAAGATAACAACAAATAAACATCATTAATTGGGTTAGGTGTTAAGTGGTTATGTCAATGTCCACCCATCAATATTATTAATTGGCTCAAGTACTAAGTGGCTGGCTAAGTGTCCTCCCACCGAGAGGTGGCGTCATCTTGGACACGGGTGTGGACACGATGGTTCAGGCGCCATCTTGCTTAGCACGAGGCTTTACTCGATGGGAGGGGGGGCTTTAGGCGCCATTTTGAGTAGTTAGTGATGTTATATTCGAGGTTAGGTTCAAGGCTTTTTAGAGAATGGACATTTCATTAGAGCAGTCTCTCATGAGCTAGCTATGATATACTTTGTTTCATATTACAGGAACTTGATGATTCCGGTGTTAGTCATATCCTTCTAGAAAATACATACAATACATTCTCTTTCTAATATTCTAAATGCTGTTAGGAAAATCTGTCATATAATGAAGTTAAATGGAGTTAATGAGAAATTTTAATAAGGGTTTTTAATAATTCCATAACACTCCTATACCCTACTACAGCCCCATATCCCAGCAGACCCCAGGTAAGTTGTCAAACTGTACTTAAACGGTTTGACTATTTACTCTGGGAGCGGGTCCCAGCACAACTGGCACCATACCCACTACACAGAGCAGTAGTGGTTATTGTGCACGGATTATTTCTTTAAATAATCTATTGGTTCCCCCTCCTGAGATCAGGCTCTGGATCCGCCACTGATTTTATATATATATATATATATATATATATATATATATATATAAAATTATGCCTATAATATTTACACATATATTAATGTACATTTATATATGCATAATACACTGAGAAATGTCATTGATATGTACAATATGTAATAAGCAAATATTGGCCCAGTCTTGTTGCTAGGTACATACTCCAGCACAATAACATATTTAAAGTGAAGAGTGCACCCACAGGACCTCAAAATAAACAAGATAACATAATTTTTTACAGTTGTGCCCTACATACAATCACCATTTCAGTCCCATTACCAAGCTTCCCTTAATATGTCATGGTAGTTGGACTGAAACATTGGTTATATGCAAAGGCACGCCTGCTTAAAATAAATCTGCACTCTTTTTTTTTTAAGCCTATGAGTGCTTTTTTTCACGTTGGAGTAATAATTTTAATTTTAAGTTATCTTTTCTAACTCTGTATCTGCACACTATGCTGGCGCGACGCATTATGGGGCTGGTAAATAATTTTTTTCCAGGGCTGCTTTTAATTCCCAGTCCGGCCCTGACCTATTCGTATGGTTTTCTATTCAACTGTCTACAGCATTCATATGCTTGAGAGGATTTATATGCTTCTTCGGTTCGGTGATTGTGGTGTCTGCCAGAGTGCTTGGAGTCCTCAGGAAATGCTAGGAGCATCCTTTAACGGAGGTACCCAGTCGGGGTGCCAGGCGATCCGTTACAATTTTTATTAGTGATATTGCAGAAGGTCTTGATGGTAAAGTATGTCTTTTTGCTGATGATACTAAGATATGTAACAGGGTTCCATGTTCCCCGCCTCCCGCACATAAGCCCCCCACCTGCCGTTAGGCAGCAGACCTTGCTGCTGCTGGAAAAGCCAGAAGATGGCTGTCTGACCCCCAGCAACAGCCTACAGTGACAGGTAGGCTTAAAATGCTTGTGTGTGTGTCTGTTTGTCTGCTAGTGAGGAAGCTTGTCTGTGTGTGTATGGACTCAGCAGTCTGTGTGTGTGTATGGACTCAGCAGTCTGTGTGTCTGTGTGTGTGTGTGTGTGTGTATATATGGACTCAGCAGTCTGTGTGTCTGCGTGTGGGTGTATGGATTCAGCAGTCTGTGTGTGTGTGTGTGTGTGTGTATGGACTCAGCAGTCTGTGTGTCTGTATGGACTCAGCAGTCTGTGTGTATGTATGGACTCAGCAGTCTGTGTGTGTGTGTGTGTGTGGAGAATCGGCAGTCTGTGTGTGTGTGAACTCAGCAGTCTGTGTCTGTGTGTATGGAGTCAGCAGTCTCTGTGTGTATGGAGTCAGCAGTCTCTGTGTGTATGGACTCAACAGTCTGTGTCTGTTTGGAGTCAGCAGTCTGTGTGTGTGTGTGTATGGAGTCAGCAGTCTGTGTGTGTGTATGGAGTCAGCAGTCTGTGTGTGTGTATGGAGTCGGCAGTCTGTGTGTGTGTATGGAGTCGGCAGTCTGTGTGTGTGTATGGAGTCGGCAGTCTGTGTGTGTGTGTCTGTGTGTGTGCCTGGACTCAGCAGTCCGTCTGTGTGTGTGTAAGGACTCAGCAGTCTGTGTGTGTGTGTGTGTGTGTAAGGACTCGGCAGTCTGTGTGTGTGTGTGTGTGTAAGGACTTGGCAGTCTGTGTGTGTGTGTGTAAGGACTTGGCAGTCTGTGTGTGTGTGTGTGTGTGTGTAAGGACTCAGCAGTCCCTCCCTCACACCATAACCCGTTCCCAGTATACCCCCTCCATCACACTATAGCTCCACTCCCTCCCCATATACCCACTCCATCACACATATCACCATACTCCCTACCAGTATTCCCCCTCCCAGTATTTCCCTCCCTCACACTTACCCCATCACTCCCAGTATCCCCCCTCACAGTATTTCCCCACTTACAGTAATACCCCCTCACAGTATCCCCTCCTTCTGAGTAACCCCCTCACTATCACCACCCTCCCAGTATACCCCCTCCCTCACACCATGGCACCCTCCCTCAGTATACCCCTCCCCTCACACTGTATCCCCTGCCTCTCAGTATCCTCCCTCCTCACAGTATTTTCCCACTTACAGTATTCCCCTCCTCTCTCCCTGTATTCCCCCTCACAGTATTACTCCCTCCAGCACAGTACCCCCCCTCCCTCACCCCCTCTCTTCTAGTATCCCCCCTCCCACACACCATGACCCCTTTCAGTATCACCTGCCTCCCCACTGTATAAACCCCTCCCTCACAGTATCACCCCCCCTCCCACACACCATCACCCCTCCCTTACAGTGTCACTCCCCTTCCACACACACAGTCAACCCCCACAATCTAGTAGACATGTGCAATTCGTTTCGGTCTGAATATGTATTCGGATGAATTTCGGGCAACTCGGACATTCGGGTACTTCAGAATGTCCGAATTGCCGAGGTCCCGAAGTTCCGAAATTACCGAATTTCTGAATTGTCGAAATTCCGAAGCACAGTATTGCCTAAGTACTAATATATCTACCCAGTGAAAGAAGAAGAATGTTACATAGTACACAATTTGAAATAAAAAGTATACAAACATAGCCAGGATTCACCTGTAAGCATTTGCAACACTTACAACAATCAAGTAACATACATTCATATAAAATGTAAGTTACTTAGCCAGTCAGTGTAATGACAGGAATGAATAAGTAGATAACTCCCTAATTCCCACGGTATTAGGGAGCAATCTACTAAAAGGCTGAAAGACCTAAATTGGTCTTTCAGCCAAATTTACTAATACTAAGTAAAGATTACTTAGTATTAGTAAATTATGCCCCTACTCGCTATACCGCGAGTAGGGGCCTGTCTATTAAACAGTGAGCAAGTGGGTGGGGGCCCTAAATACTAATAAGTCCTCCCCCTGAGCGATGGGTGGGGGCCATACAGTAAAATAAGGGGGGGGAACCTAATGTCCTCCCCCCTGGCCCCCACCCCTGAGCGGCGGGTGGGGGCCCTAAATACCAATAGGGGGAGGACCTATTGTCCTCCCCCCGGCCCCCACCCCTGAGCGGCGGGTGGGGGCCCTAAACAAAAATGTCCCCCTCCCCCCAGTGGGTTTAAGCCATCCACTCAGAGTGCTCTGAGAGGTAAATGAAGAGACTGACAGGTAAATCTCTACATTTACCTGTCACAGCACTCTGATTGGTTGGTTTGAAATCCACCAATCAGAGTGCTCTGTGTCATTTTGCACAGCCTGAGAAAGTTCCCACGCTGTGTAATTTGACTCATAACTCTCTGATTGGTTACTTAATCCACCAATCAGAGAGTTATGAGTCAAATTACACAACGTGGGAAAATTCCAAAGAACGAATAAATTTACTCCAAATGTTATTTTGGAGAGTCCCCCATTCATCTAGTAGAGAAGCAGTACTATGTGTCTTGAGCAGCAAAAACCTCTACAATATACCCATTCAGCAATATGCACCAGACTTTATAATGTGAATGTTGTATGTTATTAAAAAAAAGTGACCTGTTGGAAGATGAGATCTTGAGACCATAGACATTTAATAATGTATTTTGGCAGATGGCTTTCTTTAATCGGCCACTACACCTTTTCTTTGTCTCCCTGTATTTCTTATAGGCTGCTATCCAGATTGCCCTGCCTCCAGACCCTATTTCAATGAAGAAACGTTAAAGTGTGTTGCTCAGTGTGGCTGCTATGACAAAAACAAAAACTTTTATAATTATGGTGAAAAAGTATTGTCTGAAGAAAACTGCCAGTCTTGGTAAGTGCTATAAATATAATAGAGTTAAGAAAAATTCATAATAATTGTAGTATATTTTTCATATTTATGTTTGAATGGAGTGCTTATTGCTCTTTATACTTTCTGTTCTTAATGTAAAAATACTTATCACCTTGCTTCTGTGGCTTGGGCTTATTCCAGAGCCAGAGAAGCGAGAAGATTAGTGATGTCCCGAACGGTTTGCAGGCGAATAGTTCCTGGCGAACATAGGTTACTTAATCCACCAATCAGAGTGTGATGAGTCAAATTACGCTGTGTAAAATGACACAGAGCACTCTGATTGGTGGATTTCAAACCAACCAATCAGAGTGCTGTGACAGGTAAATGTAGAGACTTACCTGTCAGTCTCTTCATTTACCTGTCAGAGCACTCTGATTGGATTGCTTAAACCCACCAATCAGAGTGCTCTGAGCCTATTTGCAGGGCGGGGCAAGGATTTATAAGCCTTCCCCCGCCCTGCAGAGCTCAGTCTGCGCGGAGCCCTCCATAGGTGAAGAAGGATTTTTGTTTTTTGCGCTCGTTTTTTTTTTTTTTTTTAATTGCGTCGGTTATTATGGTTTTTTATTTGGCCTTTTTGGGGGCTAAAAAAAGATTTTATAAGAAAGAAAACATCGAATGGTAGGTTATTTATTATTTTTTTTTTTTTACAGGTTCTAAGTTAAAGGTCCCCCCTCATTATTTTTAGATAGGGGGATAATTTTTTTTCGGGGGGAGGGGGTGACTAGGGGTTTGGGGACCCCTAGTCACCTGGGGGGGGACCTTTCTTTTAGGGCCCCCACCCGCCGCTCAGGGGTGGGGGCCAGGGGGGATGACAATAGGTCTTCCCCCCTATTGATATTTAGGGCACCCATCCGCCGCTCAGGGGTGGGGGCCAATGGGGAGGACATTAAGTCCCCCCCTTTATTAGTATTTAGGCCCCCACCCACCACTCAGGGGTGGGGGCCAGGGGGGATGACAATAGGTCCTCCCCCCTATTGATATTTAGGGCACCCATCCGCCGCTCAGGGGTGGGGGCCAATGGGGAGGACATTAAGTCCCCCCCTTTATTAGTATTTAGGGCCCCCACCCGCCGCTCAGGGGTGGGGGCCAGAGGGGAGGACATTAGGTCCCCCCCTTATTAGCATTTAGGGCCCCCACCCACCGCTCAGGGGGGAGGACATTAGGTCCCCCCCTTATTAGTATTTAGGGCCCCCACCCGCCGCTCAGGGGTGGGGGCCAGGGGGGAGGACATTAGCCCCCCCTTTATTAGTATTTAGGGCCCCCACCCACCGCTCAGGGGTGGGGGGAGGACAATAGTTCCCCCCCCCAACATTTTACTTAAGGGCCCCCACCTGCGGGGGGGGGGCTATTTTTTATTTATTTTTTTAAAACAGTGAGCAAACTGTTTACTAGACATGCCCCTACTCGCGGTATAGCGAGTAGGGGCAAAATTGAGTAATACAAAGTCATTTTTACTTATTATTAGTAAATTTGTCTGAAAGACCAATTTAGGTCTTTCAGCCTTTTGGTAGATAACTCCCTAATACCGTGGGAATTAGGGAGTTATCTACTAAGCGGCTGCAATTGAAGTCCCGAAGTTGCCGAAGTGTCCGAATTGCCGAAGTGCCCAATTGCGAAAATTCCGAATTTTGGAATGCCGAACCGAACCGAACCGAAAATGTTCCCCATGCACATGACTACAATCTAGTGTCACCATACTCTCACATCCCCACACATTGTCACCCGTCACCACACTTTCAGCCCCTTTATCCACACTCACATTAACCACTCCTAATCTTGTTAATCTCACCCCCTCCAAACAGGCCCAGATTAAGAGCCCAGTGGGCCTGGTGCTGACAATTATGATGGGGCCTAATTACAGAATCTTATCGACCAAAAACACTAAAACAGTCATACCTCTCAAGCGTCATGTATCTGATGGAGTTGGTGTTGGAGGGAAACTCAAAGGATGCAGCTATAGGAAAACACATACTCTATGCTAATCTCTTTATCTAATTTATGCTTTCATATTTCAAGTAATACATACCCCCTAACAGCAGTGTCCAGTGAAGCAGGAAGCCAATGGGCGGGATAAAAGAATAGGCCACTGATGCGAATCATGTGAGCAGAACTACCAAAAGGGTCGAACATGCCCAAAAAGGGGGTATATGTCTGTCCAAAGAATTGGAAGGCCAGCCTGGCATCCATGTCCCTATGTATCACAGTGTCTGTGTCCACATTTCTCCCAGTGTCCCCATGTCTCAGTGTGTGCCATGTCACTAGGATAATGGGGACACTTGTGGATACAGACATGGGGACACAGAAAATGGAGACACTGGGAGACATGGGGACACTGAGACCTTTGGAGACACTGGGAGAAATGGGATCACAGAGACATGGGGACATATACACTAGGAGACATGGGAACATAGACATTTGGGGAAGCTAAGACACTACGGACACTGGGAGACATGGGGACACAGACACTAGCTGGGAGACTTGGGGACACTGGGCACTTGTGGACATAGACATGGGGACACAGACATTTGGAGACACTGGGAGACATGGGGACACAGACACTGAGACACTAGGAGACATAGGGACTCTGGGAGACATGGGGACACTGAGACACTGGCTGGGAGACATGTGGACACTGGGAGACATGGGGACACAGACATTTGGGGACACAGACACTGGGAGATTAGGGGACACTGGTCAGATGCACATGGCTCGCTGACCCATGGAGGTCGGATATCAAGGACTTTTGTGTCTGTGCCCCTTCGATAGGCCGGTTTCTACCTGGGACCAAGCCCCCTCTGGCCGCAGGCCTGGGGGAATATTACTGGGGAGTCCCCGCCTACTCACTATAGACACTGAGGTGTGTGTCCATGTAGCAGGGCTACCGTACTACATGGGGTGACAACGGTAATTTCTACCCCTACGGTTAAGACACCCTCCGCTATGGACACCCGACCCGGGAGAGCCTAGAGGCTATAATTAATGCGGCTGAGGCCGCCTCTGTTGGAAAAGCTCTTGTAACATGGGTTATAGTACCTCACCGGTATGCAAGGGAGACGATGCTTCATAACGACTGGGTAAGGGGAGAGAACCCCTCCATTAGATCTAACGACCGTGCTATTGATTTCGTTATAGAGGGCTACCTGGTCGTGCATGGTATACATGTTTAGACTGGATTTCTCCATTTCATCTCCTATAATGGATCCACTGGATCTGTGCCACTGTATCCCACTGGGGAGATACTCACTGAGGTATTACTGGGGGAGATTCCCCACCTTATTTACACGTTCCCCTGAGGCTTTATGGGACAGTGTAGGGGCTGTTTGAACTGACTATCTTGGTTACAGCTCCCAGGATTGGCCCACTTTGTTGGTGACCCTATATCTTCCAATTGGATGTACTCCTGGAGATTGTACGGCTAATGTATGAGCCTCAGTTATTACAAGAGTGTAGGTTTTGGTATAATCTGTGCTATATCAAACAAGCATCGCACTCTGTTTGGGTTATACAGACCATTACGAACAAACTGCTCAGACAGTTTTTTCCCATATCAAGGTGACATGAGATTCTGAGGCCTTCTTAGAGCAAACGTGCACTGCCTTTCTCGGGTAACTAGACTGGGGAAGTCCCACAACCCGGTCTGCAGATACACCATACGCATGGATTGCATGGAAAGACCGGAGTCCCCGGTCGACTTTGGGGTTCCCTGGTCATTAACAGTCTTGGGATAAATGACAGGACTACCTCTACTCCTCTGAGAACATATCTGGAGAACATGATTCAGATATGGAGAGCCCTCCTTCTATACTCTAATCCCTCACGGGAGCCGTCTTGGTTTTTGGTTTCCGCTAACCCACCTATTCAACTACCAACAAGGAGGCCTACTTGGACTCTATGGGGCAACCCTGTGTGTCGCCGACTCCTACACAGACGTCACAAAGTCGGGACGCAACCTACCGCTGGAGTCAGGGCCGGCCTTAGAGGTGTGCACAGGGCGCCATGGAGCAGAGGGCACCATGTGGCCGACACAGCTCACACACTCCCTGCCCTCCCTATCCTCTACTAGGGCTTGAGAGAGAGAGAGAGAGAGAGAGAGAGAGAGAGAGAGAGAGAGAGAGAGAGAGAGAGAGAGAGAGAGAGAGAGAGAGAGAGAGAGAGAGAGAGAGAGAGAGAGAGAGAGAGAGAGAGAGAGAGAGAGACTGTAGGAGGCGGAGCCAAGTGGCCAGAAGGGGTGGAGCCAAGCGGCCGGTGGAGGCGGTGCTAACCGAGTCACGAATCTGCTGCCTGGTAAGTGAGACCATAGTGCCTCTGCTCCCCTTATAGTACCCCTGTTCCCCATCTATCCCTATAGTGCCCCCCTCTACCGTATAGTGTCTCCTTCTACACCTATAGTGCCCCTGCTCCCCATCTATCCCTATAGTGCCCCCCGCTACCCTATAATGCCCCTCTATCCCTATAGTTCCCCTGCTCCCCTTATAGTGCCCCTGTTCCCCATCTATCCTTATAGTGCTCTCCTCTACCCCTATTCCCCATCTATCCCTATAGTGCCCCCTCTACCCCAGCTATCCCTATAGTGGCCCTGCTCCCCATCTATCCCTATAGTGCCCCCCTCTACCGTTATAATACCCCTGTTCCCATCTATCCCTATTGTGCCCCCCTCTACCCCTATAGTACCCCTGTTCCCCATCTATCACTATAGTGCCCCCTCTACCCTTATAGTGACCCTGCTCCCCCATCTACCCCTATAGTGCCCCTGCTCCCCATCTACACATATAGTGCCCCAGCTCCCCCATCTATACTTATAGTGCCCCCTATCTACCCTTATAGTGCCCCTGCTCCCTCATCTACACTTATAGTGCCCCTATCTACCCCTATAGTGCCCCTGATCCCCTATCTACCCCCATAGTGCCCCTGCTCCCTCATCTACACTTATAGTGCCCCCTATCTACCCCTATAGTGCCCCTGCTCCCCCATCAACCCCTATAGTGTACCTGCTCCCTACATCTACCTCTCTAGTGCCTATGCTCCCCCTATATTGCCATTGTTCCCAGTCTACCCTAGTGCCACTGCTCCCCTTATCTACTGCTATAGTGCATTGCTCCCTCATCTACCCCAGCGCACCCACTCCCCCCCATCTACTGCTATAGTGCACAAAAATCACACACGGTCAATACACACACATATTAAGCACAGTCAATACACCATTACAAATATGGCACACAGCCAACACATCACACAATCACGTCTGACACACACACATGATAAACTGGACAGCTCCTGCTTCGGACAGTTGAAGCTAGACGCTTGTTTTTCGCTAAATCTGTTCTCTGGAGTCACCTGTCGTTAATGAAGGGACTTTACATCTTACCTGCGGGATCATACAAATGATTAATCAGATTATTTCACTCTCTCCCTAATCAGTCGCCAGTCTCACGGACGGAAGTCCTGCTCCAGAGGCGCTCACCAGGGCCGATTCGGTTTTTCGCCAGCCTTCCTACTCTTCGATCCACTTTCGAATCCTTTGCGGTCCACCACGCGACTACAGCACGTGACGACTCTTCTTCGTTTATGCAGGTCCCAATTACCCTTGGATATGGAGCACTTATCACTCCTCGACGATGATACATTTGGATGGAAATCTCAACCTCTATTTATCTTCCCCTCATATTTGGGTAGTTCCAGGATTCACAATCCCCAGAGTAGTCGATCACCGTTTCGCTACACAAGTTCAGTTTTGGGACCCTGATTGGACGTCCCTTGGGAGTACCTTGTCTACCACAGTCGCGGGTTACACAGTCCATTTGGAGTACTGGAAACACTTAGTATACGACTATTTTTGCTACTCTTGCCTGCATAATAGATTCATTCTCGGGTGAGACCACTCACCGGGTAGGTCATGAGGGAACGATATGTGCATGGGGAAAATTTTCGGTCGGTTCGGCATTCCGCAATTCGGGACTTCGGCACTTCAACACTTCGGAACTTCTCTTGCAGCCGCTTAGTAGATAACTCCCTAATTCCCACGGTATTAGGGAATTATCTACCAAAAGGCTGCAAGACCTAAATTGGTCTTTCAGCCAAATTTACTAATACTAAGTAAAAATTACTTAGTATTAGTACATTTTGCCCCTACTCGCTATACCGCGAGTAGGGGCATGTCTATTAAACAGTTTGGGGACCCCTAGTGACCTGGAGGGGGGGTAACATTTTTATTTAGGGCCCCCACCAGCCACACAGAGGTGGGGGCCAGGGAGAGACATTAGGTCCCCACCCTTATTCCAATTTAGGGCCCCCACCCGCCGCTCAGGGGTGGGGGCCAGGGGGTAGGACATAAGGTGTCCCCAACCTTATTTTACTGTAGGGCCCCCACCCACCGCTCAGGGGTGCGGGCCAGGGGGGGAGGACATTTGGTCCGTCCACCCTTTCTAATTTAGGGCCCCCACCCACTGCTCAGGGGTGGGGGAGGACATTAGGTGGTCCCCCCTCATTAGTATTTAGGGCCCCCACCCACCACTCAGGGATGGGGGGGCCAGGGGGGAGGACATTAGGTAGGGACCCCACCCGCCGTTCAGTGGTGGGGGCTGTGTTCTTTTTTAAAGTGAGCAGCCATAGGCAGTATAGCGAGTTGGGGCATTATTTACTAATACTAAGTAATCTTTACTTAACCCCTTGAGGACGCGGGACGGTTCAGGACCGTCATCGGCATTTTTCCCTTGCCGACCGACGACGGTCCTGAACCGTCCTAAATTTAAAATGTACTTACCCGATCGCCGTCGTTCCCCCGGCGGCGATCGGCGGTGCTCCCGGTGTGGGGAGACTGCCTGCAGCCCAGACAGTCTCCCCATGGCGGTTTAGGACCCCTGGGGCCATGTGATCGCCCAACAGGGCGACCACATGGTCACAATAGGTGTCCTAGTCTCTGCCTGCAGGGGGACTGTCTGTGCTGACAGGCAGTCTCCCTGCATGTTTAAAATCATAAAAAAATTTAAAGTTATAGTTAATAAAAAAAAAATATTATTATATATGTGTATATATATGATATATAGACATATATTATACCTATATAATATATGTCTATATATCATATATATAATGTCATGCTAAGTGTATTTTTATATTAATATGTACATATATTAATATAAAAATACACTTATAATTAATTTACACACGTATATATATAATAACTATATATATTGTATATATATATTATTATAAAATACGAATAATAAATAATTTAAATTAAATTAAAAAAAATTAAAATAATAATAAAAAATTTAAAAAAAATTATATATCTATACGAAATTTTATTCTAACTGTATTTTGATATTAATATATATATATTTATATCAAAATACACTTAGAATGAAATTGTATATATATCTATGTATATATAAATAAATAAAAAGAATGCGAACTATTCATATGTCGATATACAAAATTACATAAAATTATATAAATATACACGTAGACTTCAAATATATAAATATGCATATATATTTCAATTCTACGTGCGTATTTATGTTTTACTCAGGAGACTTCGCTGAACACAAATATTAGTGATTCAAAACAGTAAAACATATCACAGCGATGATATTGTCAGTGAAAGTGACTTTTTTTGCATTTTTCACACACAAACAGCACTTTTACTGATGATATAATTGTTGTGATACATTTTCCAGTTTTGAAACACTAATATTTGTGTTCAGCAAAGTCTCCTGAGTAGAACAGGACCCCCCATGTACAGGTTTTATAGCGTTTTTGAAAGTTACAGGGTCAAATATATGGGTCAAATATTTTTACATTGAAAATGGCCAGGTTGGTTACGTTGCCTTTGAGAGCGTATGGTAGCCCAGGAATGAGAATTACCCCCATGATGGCATACCATTTGCAAAAGAAGACACCCCATTTGCAATACCTTGGGTTATGTCCAGTCTTTTTTAGTAACCACTTAGTCACAAACACTGGCCAAAATTAGCGTTCAATTTAGTTTTTTACTTTTTTCACACACAAACAAATATGAACGCTAACTTTGGCCAGTGTTTGCGACTAAGTGGCTACTAAAAAAGTCTGGACATACCCCATATTGAATACCCTGGGTTGTCTACTTTTAAAAAAATATGTACATGTGGGGTGTTATTTAGCAATTTATGACAGATAATAGTGTTACAATGTCACTATTGATACATTTTAAAAATGTATGTTTTGAAACCGCAATATCCTACTTGTACTTATAGCCCTATAACATGCAAAAAATTAGCAAAAAGCATGTAAACACTGGGTATTTTTGAACTCAGGACAACATTTTGAATCTATTTAGCAGTTTTTTTCATTCGCTTTTGTAGATGAGTAAAAGATTTTTCACATAAAATTCAAAAAACGTGTATTTTTTTCAATTTTTCATCATATTTTTTCATTTTTTTTAAATTAAATTACATGAGATTACATCAATAATGGTATGTAAAGAAAGCCCCTTTTGTCCTGAAAAAAACAATATATAATTTGTATGGGAACAGTAAATGAGAGAGCGGAAAATTACAGCTAAACACAAACACCACAAAAGTGTCAAAAGGATGCCTGGTCGCAAATGTACAACATCGCAAAAAAAGTCCAGTCCTTAAGGGGTTAATATTAATACATTTGGCTGAAAGACCACTTTAGGTCTTTCAGCCTTTTAGTAGATAGCTCCCTAATACCGTGGGAATTAGGGAGTTATCTACTTATTCATTCCTGTCATTACATTGACTGGCTAAGTAACTTACATTTTATATGAATGTATGTTACTTGATTGTTGTAAGTGTTGCAAATGCTTACAGCAGAATCCTGGCTATGTTTGTATACTTTTTATTTATTTTATTTAAAATACAGTGTAACATTCTTCATTCTTCCACTGGGTAAGTATATTAGTTCTTACGCAATACTGTGCTTCGGGACTTCGGCAATTCGACACTTCGGAAAATCAGGAATTTCCGGACTTCAACCATTCGGCAATTCATCTATTCGGACAGTTTTGTTGCAGCTTGAAAGAGGAAATGATGTGTGGGGAGGGGAGTTTTGTAGTACCTAACTTTTTTCTGATTGGTTGTTTTTCTCTGTGTTAATGTGCTGATGTGGAGTTCTAGTAAAGAGAGACTTAAGCAAATATGAAGCCTCATGTCATTAATAAAATTAAGATTATAGGTACACTAAAGCTAGCATAATCTACAAGTTCGCAAAGGGCCTCATAAAGGCTAGAGCCGCCTCTGGTTGATCAATAATCTTACAAGACCCTAAATGTATTTACTGTCTGCACTATTGCTTTTTCCTTGATGAATTATATGTGAAGCAAATGTTTAAGAACTACTACAATTGTATAAGAATATATATATGGTATTTTAATACACAACACAGAGTTTGTTACAATTAGCACTTAATTGATGCATTGATAATTGAGGATAGTGGACATTTTGTATTGTGGAATCAGCACTTTTAGTCAGGTGTTTTTAAAACACACTAAAGTGTTTGAGAAGCTGATTCAATATTACAATGACATTTCCCATTGCACAATTACGGGATTTTTCTTTTTTTAGGTAAGTGCCTTTTTCACATACTCGTCTGTTTAAATTTTATATTCTAGTCCAACATAGCAGAAATGGAAATCTTTACCTATTCATGTATCCTTCAAGGTCAGCTACTTTGGTCTAGAATATTTTTTTATTATTCTACTGCAAAGTAGAGATAATTCACTTTGTAGTGATTAGACTCGTTATATGTATTGTGGATGGGTGTGTGTATACCTGTATAAGCCCCCATAGTCCAAATGCGGCATGCTTTACACCACTCGATTCGATGCTTGGTACTGTACTTGATGATGTGAGGCTTGAATGCAGACGCGCGGCAAAGATCAATTCCATGAAGCTCCCGCCGCAGTTTTTGTGCCAATATTAATGCCAGTGGAAGTTTGGAACTCTTCAGCTATCAGCAGACACCTTTTATGCACCACGCGCTCTAACACTAGGTGTCTCTGCTCTGTGACTTTACTTGGTCTTCTGCTTTTAGGCCGAGTTGCTACTGTTCCCTAAACGCTTCAACTTTCCAATAATATCACTTACAGTTGACCCTGGACTATCTAGCAGGGTTAAAATCTCATTAACTGATGTATTCCAAAAGTTGGATCCTATGAGAGTGCTACGCTTTAATTTACTGAGCTCTTCAGAACAACCGTTTTTTTGTTTGTAAATGCAGACTGCATGGTATGTGTTTGATTATATACAGCTGTGACAATGGGCCTGATTCAAACACCTGAATTCAATAATTACTAACAATGCCACACTCTCTCTCAACCTCACTTATGAGAATATCCTCCCTATTTTGTAACTTCTGAATACCAAAACTTTCTTTCTCCATTAAATTTGAATGGGGTTTAGCATTATACAGATTTTCCACATCTTTGCTCACCAGAACAAAACAAGTTTCCAGAAGAGGACCCCTATCTTAAGTTGGGTAGTTTTAAAAGAGGATTATTTATCTATTAATGATGGATTAGCATCCACTTCATGATCCTCACAGGCAAGGTCCCCTAATTTCAAGGCACCAAAACAACTATAGCTTAATGATGTGGTTTTGGTGAATAGATCGTGCCCCTGCAGCCTTACTTCTCAATTCTCTGCCATTTAGGAGTTAAATCATTTTGTTTATACAGCCCTAGTCACACTTCCCTGCATGTGACTTACACAACCCTTCTAAACACTTCCTAAAAATAACCGAGTAATCTTAGTTTCCTGTATTACACAGTCTGTGTAATCTAGAATGTTTTATTTCCTGCTCTGTTAATAGCCTCCTAGACTCTACAGGAGCCTCCTGTGTGTGATTAAAGCTCAATTTACAGAAACCTCTAAAGCATGTTAAGGAAACGGTATAGGGTCAGGAACACAAACATGTATTCCTGACACTATAGTGTTACAACCACCATCTATCCCCCTGGCCCCACTAAATATAGCAACATCTTACTTTTCCAGTCTGCTGCTGCTGGCTCTGCCCCCTGCTCTGCCAGCTTGGCTGATGTCAACATAAGTGTTATTTAAAACCAATTACAATGCTTTTACATCAGATAGATCTGAATATTTTAAACAAAAACACAATATATGTTATAAAACTATATAGCAATTGGTGGAGCGCTAATAAATAAATAAGTGAATAAAAAACACAACTTGTGCAGGGGTTAACTTACCCCATAAATATTGTCTAATAACAAACTTGAAGGTACATATGAAAAGAAAAAGAACAAAGAAAAAATGTATAGTGTAGATGGTCTTGAGAATAGTAATCATTAGTAGATAAATAACTAGAACCACTCACATGTTATGGAGCCTATATAATATTGGCTCCGTAAAATGGACCTGAATATCTGAATTTGTCTGTCAAACTGCAGTCACATTTTCATATATATAATGTTCATAAAAAAAAAATAAAAAAAAACATTAGTTTCATTGATGACATTTTAATGTATTTTGTTCTCATTTGAACTGTAATCACTGTTTCACTTTTCATTTTAAAACTGTAATTATATTTGAGTAATATCCAATCATTTCCAGCCTTAGAATTAAATTGCAAATGACAAATATTCCATAAATGTTCTCAAAAGACTTTTAGAAGTAGAAAGTAAATCTCAAACGATGACGTTGATGAAAAATGTGACCAAAAGTCTCTTTGTGCAATCTTGAGCCATAATCTTGTTAAACCTCTTCTCCTCGAACCCATTAATCGCTAGACTCAGCTCCCTATGTGTATGTGATTCTGGCTGTGGTTGATGTTGTTTCAAATTCCAGCAATAAAGTTTAGTCTCTTCTCCTTCAACGCATGAATCTCCTGACTTTGCACCCACTGTGTACATGATTCAGGCTGTGTTTGATGCTGTTGTTTCAGATATTCAAGCATAAAGTTCCCCAGCCTGGCGGTAGAATATATACACGAAAATTAATTGTCTACATGAACTAATTCTGGTTACCATTTCATAATAACCACACAATGTTTTTAACATAACTAAAACAAATTATTCTACTAAAAGATTGTCATTATTATTTTCATTTGGAAAGCCAGATACCATCATTTAAATCATATAATGAATGCATTTATTAAAAACCAACATTTTCCACAGTGCTGTTCAAATGAGGAACAGGACAGTAAAATATACACAAATCAATGCAAACGGTAATGAAGCCCATGAGCTGAAATCGAGCCATTAAAGCTCTTTTCTACGAAGTACTGGGCAAGATAGACTGTGACCTTACAATTTAAAGGTTAAAGTAGGGAGCTGAAACAATCAAATAGCAGGGGAAATATGGAGAGATATAAATAATTGCAGTCACTATTAATATGTAAAGGTAATAAGTATATAATAGTGTGGTTGTAAGCTCCGTATGTAGATTCTTTTTTAAATATCCAGGTTTTATAATTATCAAGCGCTGTGGAATATGTTGGCGCTATATAAATGCTAATAATAATAATAGTTCCAATAGCCATGTTTTCTTCAAAATGAGGTGACATGTTCCTTTACACTGGAGATCACAGGCACCACTACATGACTGGAAACCTGCATATTTTACTACTAAATATTTTACTTGCCTCCTTATAGAGACCTGCATTTTTTAATGATTTATATGCTACACAGACCTTTTATTCCCACTTTCCTTTAACCATTAGCAAGTGTAAATTGTGCCCTGGAGAGTTGAAAATTACAACTGGGGACTGTGGCCTCCAGGCTTGCAATGGCAAGTATCATTTAAGGCCTGGTTAGTAGTGTAGAAATTAAGAAATTAAAATTTTTAAGATCCTCATATGCAAAGGTAACAAAATTATGAGGAGTGAGGAAGCTTGCCCCATCAAATACCCAGAGAAGCATGACAATCATTATTTGAAAGAAAAATCCTCATCTAAGAATTGGAACAATGAATTTATATTATAAGCTATTTAACTAAGTGAAACAAGTCTGGACAGGGTTTGGATCATTACTATTAGATCATAATGGGTTATGTTACAGTGTGAAATCAGAACTTGGAACAAATTAAAATATATGCAATCATTTTTGCGAAAAAGATTTCTAGTATAGGAAAAGAGAGACACTTACCAGTTGCGGTCTCTATGCACGTAGATTGTCTTTTCTCCTCGGTGAAACATTCTACTAAAACAGCAATACAATAGCAATATTTATTGATTGCGCTTGTTTCGAAAACTTGTCAAAAACTAGTGAGTAAGTATTGTTAAAATTAACACCTGAAAGAATTTTGATGTTGAGAAAAAAATTAAGGTTTTCATGATACATCCTTCTTTAACGTCTACAAGCGGCTCACGTCTGATTACACGAACAAATAACATCTCTTGGTGTTTGGCTCCCTTGAACAATTCTTCTTTCTGTACACAAGGAGGTCTTCTTTCTTCTTTGAAGCTAATCTACAAAAAATGAGAAACAAGAAGGCAATAATAACCCACTCCTAAACCTGTGAATCATAAAGCAAATAACAGGTCTCCCACAACAACAATCCAATAGTAACAAATACTTTTTGACACTAAAAATAATTACATTTAAAGAAGAAAGCAACACAGACGTCTTTCGATTAGCCAGTTGTCCCCTGAAGAAATCCTCAGCCTGTGAATCATAAAGCAAACGACAGGTCTCAAATATTTCTCTTTCCAATCACATCAGCCAATTTCATTCTTTAATGGAATCACTCACAATTGGTAGGTAGGATCTCCTCCTAGACCAAAGGTTGTTTCCAACTTCTTGAGAGACTCTGAAACTCATCAAAAACAATTCTCACCTGAAAACCGATGAAGATCCAATAGTACGTTGTCCAATTCTTCGTACTGCATATGGCAACTCTTGAGATATCTGTCAAGCAGCAAACTACATAGACAGGCACACAAAGAGGCTTCTTCCCATCATCCCACAAGGACATGTTGAAATTATGCATTGTACTGACTTTATACCAAGAACATCTTTACTTTTGGAATAGTAGAATAGAAAGGTTCTTACGTTTCATTTTCTCTATGGAAGAAGACGCTCTTCTCTCTTCTTTGAAACTATTGGTTAGAAAAAAAAGAGAAACAAACCTCCCGCAACAACAATACAAATATTATCCCATACTTTTACACAATAAAATCCATAAAATTTAAAGAAGAAAGCAACACAGACCTCTTTAGTTAGCCAGTTGTCCCCTGAAGAAATCCTCAGCCTGTGAATCATAAAGCAAACGACAGGTCTCCCACATCCCACATATTTCTAAACATTTCTCTTTCCAATCACATCAGCCAATTTCATTCTTTAATGGATTCACTCACAATTGGTAGGATCTCCTCCTAGACCAAAGGTTGTTTCCAACTTCTTGAGAGACTCTGAAACTCATCAAAAACAATTCTCACCTGAAAACCGATGAAGACCCAATAGCACGTTGTCCAATTCTTCGTACTGCATATGGCAACTCTTGAGATATCTGTCAAGCAGCAAACTACATAGACAGGCACACAAAGAGGCTTCTTCCCATCATCCCACAAGGACATGTTGAAATTATGCATTGTACTGACTTTATCCCAAGAACATCTTTACTTTTGGAATAGTAGAATAGAAAGGTTCTTACATTTCATTTTCTCTATAAAAGAAGACGCTCTTCTCTCTTCTTTGAAACTATTGGTTAGAAAAAAAAGAGAAACAACCCTCCCGCAACAACAATACAAATATTATCCCATACTTTTACACAATAAAATCCATAACATTTAAAGAAAAAAGCAACACAGACCTCTTTAGTTAGCCAGTTGTCCCCTGAAGAAATCCTCAGCCTGTGAATCATAAAGCAAACGACAGGTCTCCTACATCCCACATATTTCGAAACATTTCTCTTTCCAATCACATCAGCCAATTTCATTCTTTAATGGATTCACTCACAATTGGTAGGATCTCCTCCTGGACCAAAGGTTGTTTCCAACTTCTTCAGAGACTCTGAAACTCATCAAAAACAATTCTCACCTGAAAACCGATGAAGATCCAATAGCACGTTGTCCAATTCTTCGTACTGCATATGGCAACTCTTGAGATATCTGTCAAGCAGCAAACTACATAGACAGGCACACAAAGAGGCTTCTTCCCATCATCCCACAAGGACATGTTGAAATTATGCATTGTACTGACTTTATCCCAAGAACATCTTTACTTTTGGAATAGTAGAATAGAAAGGTTCTTACGTTTCATTTTCTCTATACAAGAAGACGCTCTTCTCTCTTCTTTGAAACTATTGGTTTGAAAAAAAAGAGAAACAACCCTCCCGCAACAACAATACAAATATTATCCCATACTTTTACACAATAAAATCCATAACATTTAAAGAAGAAAGCAACACAGACCTCTTTAGTTAGCCAGTTGTCCCCTGAAGAAATCCTCAGCCTGTGAATCATAAAGCAAACGACAGGTCTCCCACATCCCACATATTTCTAAACATTTCTCTTTCCAATCACATCAGCCAATTTCATTCTTTAATGGATTCACTCACAATTGGTAGGATCTCCTCCTAGACCAAAGGTTGTTTCCAACTTCTTCAGAGACTCTGAAACTCATCAAAAACAATTCTCACCTGAAAACCGATGAAGATCCAATAGCACGTTGTCCAATTCTTCGTACTGCATATGGCAACTCTTGAGATATCTGTCAAGCAGCAAACTACATAGACAGGCACACAAAGAGGCTTCTTCCCATCATCCCACAAGGACATGTTGAAATTATGCATTGTACTGACTTTATCCAAAGAACATCTTTACTTTTGGAATAGTAGAATAGAAAGGTTCTTACGTTTCATTTTCTCTATAGAAGAAGACGCTCTTCTCTCTTCTTTGAAACTATTGGTTAGAAAAAAAAGAGAAACAACCCTCCCGCAACAACAATACAAATATTATCCCATACTTTTACACAATAAAATCCATAAAATTTAAAGAAGAAAGCAACACAGACCTCTTTAGTTAGCCAGTTGTCCCCTGAAGAAATCCTCAGCCTGTGAATCATAAAGCAAACGACAGGTCTCCCACATCCCACATATTTCTAAACATTTCTCTTTCCAATCACATCAGCCAATTTCATTCTTTAATGGATTCACTCACAATTGGTAGGATCTCCTCCTAGACCAAAGGTTGTTTCCAACTTCTTGAGAGACTCTGAAACTCATCAAAAACAATTCTCACCTGAAAACCGATGAAGACCCAATAGCACGTTGTCCAATTCTTCGTACTGCATATGGCAACTCTTGAGATATCTGTCAAGCAGCAAACTACATAGACAGGCACACAAAGAGGCTTCTTCCCATCATCCCACAAGGACATGTTGAAATTATGCATTGTACTGACTTTATCCCAAGAACATCTTTACTTTTGGAATAGTAGAATAGAAAGGTTCTTACATTTCATTTTCTCTATAAAAGAAGACGCTCTTCTCTCTTCTTTGAAACTATTGGTTAGAAAAAAAAGAGAAACAACCCTCCCGCAACAACAATACAAATATTATCCCATACTTTTACACAATAAAATCCATAACATTTAAAGAAAAAAGCAACACAGACCTCTTTAGTTAGCCAGTTGTCCCCTGAAGAAATCCTCAGCCTGTGAATCATAAAGCAAACGACAGGTCTCCTACATCCCACATATTTCGAAACATTTCTCTTTCCAATCACATCAGCCAATTTCATTCTTTAATGGATTCACTCACAATTGGTAGGATCTCCTCCTGGACCAAAGGTTGTTTAAAACTTCTTCAGAGACTCTGAAACTCATCAAAAACAATTCTCACCTGAAAACCGATGAAGATCCAATAGCACGTTGTCCAATTCTTCGTACTGCATATGGCAACTCTTGAGATATCTGTCAAGCAGCAAACTACATAGACAGGCACACAAAGAGGCTTCTTCCCATCATCCCACAAGGACATGTTGAAATTATGCATTGTACTGACTTTATCCCAAGAACATCTTTACTTTTGGAATAGTAGAATAGAAAGGTTCTTACATTTCATTTTCTCTATAAAAGAAGACGCTCTTCTCTCTTCTTTGAAACTATTGGTTAGAAAAAAAAGAGAAACAACCCTCCCGCAACAACAATACAAATATTATCCCATACTTTTACACAATAAAATCCATAACATTTAAAGAAAAAAGCAACACAGACCTCTTTAGTTAGCCAGTTGTCCCCTGAAGAAATCCTCAGCCTGTGAATCATAAAGCAAACGACAGGTCTCCTACATCCCACATATTTCGAAACATTTCTCTTTCCAATCACATCAGCCAATTTCATTCTTTAATGGATTCACTCACAATTGGTAGGATCTCCTCCTGGACCAAAGGTTGTTTCCAACTTCTTCAGAGACTCTGAAACTCATCAAAAACAATTCTCACCTGAAAACCGATGAAGATCCAATAGCACGTTGTCCAATTCTTCGTACTGCATATGGCAACTCTTGAGATATCTGTCAAGCAGCAAACTACATAGACAGGCACACAAAGAGGCTTCTTCCCATCATCCCACAAGGACATGTTGAAATTATGCATTGTACTGACTTTATCCCAAGAACATCTTTACTTTTGGAATAGTAGAATAGAAAGGTTCTTACGTTTCATTTTCTCTATACAAGAAGACGCTCTTCTCTCTTCTTTGAAACTATTGGTTTGAAAAAAAAGAGAAACAACCCTCCCGCAACAACAATACAAATATTATCCCATACTTTTACACAATAAAATCCATAACATTTAAAGAAGAAAGCAACACAGACCTCTTTAGTTAGCCAGTTGTCCCCTGAAGAAATCCTCAGCCTGTGAATCATAAAGCAAACGACAGGTCTCCCACATCCCACATATTTCTAAACATTTCTCTTTCCAATCACATCAGCCAATTTCATTCTTTAATGGATTCACTCACAATTGGTAGGATCTCCTCCTAGACCAAAGGTTGTTTCCAACTTCTTCAGAGACTCTGAAACTCATCAAAAACAATTCTCACCTGAAAACCGATGAAGATCCAATAGCACGTTGTCCAATTCTTCGTACTGCATATGGCAACTCTTGAGATATCTGTCAAGCAGCAAACTACATAGACAGGCACACAAAGAGGCTTCTTCCCATCATCCCACAAGGACATGTTGAAATTATGCATTGTACTGACTTTATCCAAAGAACATCTTTACTTTTGGAATAGTAGAATAGAAAGGTTCTTACGTTTCATTTTCTCTATAGAAGAAGACGCTCTTCTCTCTTCTTTGAAACTATTGGTTAGAAAAAAAAGAGAAACAACCCTCCCGCAACAACAATACAAATATTATCCCATACTTTTACACAATAAAATCCATAAGATTTAAAGAAGAAAGCAACACAGACCTCTTTAGTTAGCCAGTTGTCCCCTGAAGAAATCCTCAGCCTGTGAATCATAAAGCAAACGACAGGTCTCCCACATCCCACATATTTCTAAACATTTCTCTTTCCAATCACATCAGCCAATTTCATTCTTTAATGGATTCACTCACAATTGGTAGGATCTCCTCCTAGACCAAAGGTTGTTTCCAACTTCTTGAGAGACTCTGAAACTCATCAAAAACAATTCTCACCTGAAAACCGATGAAGACCCAATAGCACGTTGTCCAATTCTTCGTACTGCATATGGCAACTCTTGAGATATCTGTCAAGCAGCAAACTACATAGACAGGCACACAAAGAGGCTTCTTCCCATCATCCCACAAGGACATGTTGAAATTATGCATTGTACTGACTTTATCCCAAGAACATCTTTACTTTTGGAATAGTAGAATAGAAAGGTTCTTACATTTCATTTTCTCTATAAAAGAAGACGCTCTTCTCTCTTCTTTGAAACTATTGGTTAGAAAAAAAAGAGAAACAACCCTCCCGCAACAACAATACAAATATTATCCCATACTTTTACACAATAAAATCCATAACATTTAAAGAAAAAAGCAACACAGACCTCTTTAGTTAGCCAGTTGTCCCCTGAAGAAATCCTCAGCCTGTGAATCATAAAGCAAACGACAGGTCTCCTACATCCCACATATTTCGAAACATTTCTCTTTCCAATCACATCAGCCAATTTCATTCTTTAATGGATTCACTCACAATTGGTAGGATCTCCTCCTGGACCAAAGGTTGTTTCCAACTTCTTCAGAGACTCTGAAACTCATCAAAAACAATTCTCACCTGAAAACCGATGAAGATCCAATAGCACGTTGTCCAATTCTTCGTACTGCATATGGCAACTCTTGAGATATCTGTCAAGCAGCAAACTACATAGACAGGCACACAAAGAGGCTTCTTCCCATCATCCCACAAGGACATGTTGAAATTATGCATTGTACTGACTTTATCCCAAGAACATCTTTACTTTTGGAATAGTAGAATAGAAAGGTTCTTACGTTTCATTTTCTCTATACAAGAAGACGCTCTTCTCTCTTCTTTGAAACTATTGGTTTGAAAAAAAAGAGAAACAACCCTCCCGCAACAACAATACAAATATTATCCCATACTTTTACACAATAAAATCCATAACATTTAAAGAAGAAAGCAACACAGACCTCTTTAGTTAGCCAGTTGTCCCCTGAAGAAATCCTCAGCCTGTGAATCATAAAGCAAACGACAGGTCTCCCACATCCCACATATTTCTAAACATTTCTCTTTCCAATCACATCAGCCAATTTCATTCTTTAATGGATTCACTCACAATTGGTAGGATCTCCTCCTAGACCAAAGGTTGTTTCCAACTTCTTCAGAGACTCTGAAACTCATCAAAAACAATTCTCACCTGAAAACCGATGAAGATCCAATAGCACGTTGTCCAATTCTTCGTACTGCATATGGCAACTCTTGAGATATCTGTCAAGCAGCAAACTACATAGACAGGCACACAAAGAGGCTTCTTCCCATCATCCCACAAGGACATGTTGAAATTATGCATTGTACTGACTTTATCCAAAGAACATCTTTACTTTTGGAATAGTAGAATAGAAAGGTTCTTACGTTTCATTTTCTCTATAGAAGAAGACGCTCTTCTCTCTTCTTTGAAACTATTGGTTAGAAAAAAAAGAGAAACAACCCTCCCGCAACAACAATACAAATATTATCCCATACTTTTACACAATAAAATCCATAACATTTAAAGAAGAAAGCAACACAGACCTCTTTAGTTAGCCAGTTGTCCCCTGAAGAAATCCTCAGCCTGTGAATCATAAAGCAAACGACAGGTCTCCCACATCCCACATATTTCTAAACATTTCTCTTTCCAATCACATCAGCCAATTTCATTCTTTAATGGATTCACTCACAATTGGTAGGATCTCCTCCTAGACCAAAGGTTGTTTCCAACTTCTTGAGAGACTCTGAAACTCATCAAAAACAATTCTCACCTGAAAACCGATGAAGACCCAATAGCACGTTGTCCAATTCTTCGTACTGCATATGGCAACTCTTGAGATATCTGTCAAGCAGCAAACTACATAGACAGGCACACAAAGAGGCTTCTTCCCATCATCCCACAAGGACATGTTGAAATTATGCATTGTACTGACTTTATCCCAAGAACATCTTTACTTTTGGAATAGTAGAATAGAAAGGTTCTTACGTTTCATTTTCTCTATAGAAGAAGACGCTCTTCTCTCTTCTTTGAAACTATTGGTTAGAAAAAAAAGAGAAACAACCCTCCCGCAACAACAATACAAATATTATCCCATACTTTTACACAATAAAATCCATAACATTTAAAGAAGAAAGCAACACAGACCTCTTTAGTTAGCCAGTTGTCCCCTGAAGAAATCCTCAGCCTGTGAATCATAAAGCAAACGACAGGTCTCCCACATCCCACATATTTCTAAACATTTCTCTTTCCAATCACATCAGCCAATTTCATTCTTTAATGGATTCACTCACAATTGGTAGGATCTCTTCCTAGACCAAAGGTTGTTTCCAACTTCTTCAGAGGCTCTGAAACTCATCAAAAACAATTCTCACCTGAAAACCGATGAAGATCCAATAGCACGTTGTCCAATTCTTCGTACTGCATATGGCAACTCTTGAGATATCTGTCAAGCAGCAAACTACATAGACAGGCACACAAAGAGGCTTCTTCCCATCATCCCACAAGGACATGTTGAAATTATGCATTGTACTGACTTTATCCCAAGAACATCTTTACTTTTGGAATAGTAGAATAGAAAGGTTCTTACGTTTCATTTTCTCTATACAAGAAGACGCTCTTCTCTCTTCTTTGAAACTATTGGTTAGAAAAAAAAGAGAAACAACCCTCCCGCAACAACAATACAAATATTATCCCATACTTTTACACAATAAAATCCATAACATTTAAAGAAGAAAGCAACACAGACCTCTTTAGTTAGCCAGTTGTCCCCTGAAGAAATCCTCAGCCTGTGAATCATAAAGCATACGACATGTCTCCCACATCCCACATATTTCTAAACATTTCTCTTTCCAATCACATCAGCCAATTTCATTCTTTAATGGATTCACTCACAATTGGTAGGATCTCCTCCTAGACCAAAGGTTGTTTCCAACTTCTTCAGAGACTCTGAAACTCATCAAAAACAATTCTCACCTGAAAACCGATGAAGACCCAATGCACGTTGTCCAATTCTTCGTACTGCATATGGCAACTCTTGAGATATCTGTCAAGCAGCAAACTACATAGACAGGCACACAAAGAGGCTTCTTCCCATCATCCCACAAGGACATGTTGAAATTATGCATTGTACTGACTTTATCCCAAGAACATCTTTACTTTTGGAATAGTAGAATAGAAAGGTTCTTACATTTCATTTTCTCTATAAAAGAAGACGCTCTTCTCTCTTCTTTGAAACTATTGGTTAGAAAAAAAAGAGAAACAACCCTCCCGCAACAACAATACAAATATTATCCCATACTTTTACACAATAAAATCCATAACATTTAAAGAAAAAAGCAACACAGACCTCTTTAGTTAGCCAGTTGTCCCCTGAAGAAATCCTCAGCCTGTGAATCATAAAGCAAACGACAGGTCTCCTACATCCCACATATTTCTAAACATTTCTCTTTCCAATCACATCAGCCAATTTCATTCTTTAATGGATTCACTCACAATTGGTAGGATCTCCTCCTGGACCAAAGGTTGTTTCCAACTTCTTCAGAGACTCTGAAACTCATCAAAAACAATTCTCACCTGAAAACCGATGAAGATCCAATAGCACGTTGTCCAATTCTTCGTACTGCATATGGCAACTCTTGAGATATCTGTCAAGCAGCAAACTACATAGACAGGCACACAAAGAGGCTTCTTCCCATCATCCCACAAGGACATGTTGAAATTATGCATTGTACTGACTTTATCCCAAGAACATCTTTACTTTTGGAATAGTAGAATAGAAAGGTTCTTACGTTTCATTTTCTCTATAGAAGAAGACGCTCTTCTCTCTTCTTTGAAACTATTGGTTAGAAAACAAAGAGAAACAACCCTCCCGCAACAACAATACAAATATTATCCCATACTTTTACACAATAAAATCCATTACATTTAAAGAAGAAAGCAACACAGACCTCTTTAGTTAGCCAGTTGTCCCCTGAAGAAATCCTCAGCCTGTGAATCATAAAGCAAACGACAGGTCTCCCACATCCCACATATTTCTAAACATTTCTCTTTCCAATCACATCAGCCAATTTCATTCTTTAATGGATTCACTCACAATTGGTAGGATCTCCTCCTAGACCAAAGGTTGTTTCCAACTTCTTGAGAGACTCTGAAACTCATCAAAAACAATTCTCACCTGAAAACCGATGAAGACCCAATAGCACGTTGTCCAATTCTTCGTACTGCATATGGCAACTCTTGAGATATCTGTCAAGCAGCAAACTACATAGACAGGCACACAAAGAGGCTTCTTCCCATCATCCCACAAGGACATGTTGAAATTATGCATTGTACTGACTTTATCCCAAGAACATCTTTACTTTTGGAATAGTAGAATAGAAAGGTTCTTACATTTCATTTTGTCTATAGAAGAAGACACTCTTCTCTCTTCTTTGAAACTATTGGTTAGAAAAAAAAGAGAAACAACCCTCCCGTAACAACAATACAAATATTATCCCATACTTTTACACAATAAAATCCATTACATTTAAAGAAAAAAGCAACACAGACCTCTTTAGTTAGCCAGTTGTCCCCTGAAGAAATCCTCAGCCTGTGAATCATAAAGCAAACGACAGGTCTCCCACATCCCACATATTTCTAAACATTTCTCTTTCCAATCACATCAGCCAATTTCATTCTTTAATGGATTCACTCACAATTGGTAGGATCTCTTCCTAGACCAAAGGTTGTTTCCAACTTCTTCAGAGGCTCTGAAACTCATCAAAAACAATTCTCACCTGAAAACTGATGAAGATCCAATAGCACGTTGTCCAATTCTTCGTACTGCATATGGCAACTCTTGAGATATCTGTCAAGCAGCAAACTACATAGACAGGCACACAAAGAGGCTTCTTCCCATCATCCCACAAGGACATGTTGAAATTATGCATTGTACTGACTTTATCCCAAGAACATCTTTACTTTTGGAATAGTAGAATAGAAAGGTTCTTACGTTTCATTTTCTCTATAGAAGAAGACGCTCTTCTTTGAAACTATTGGTTAGAAAAAAAAGAGAAACAACCCTCCCGCAACAACAATACAAATATTATCCCAAACTTTTACACAATAAAATCCATAACATTTAAAGAAGAAAGCAACACAGACCTCTTTAGTTAGCCAGTTGTCCCCTGAAGAAATCCTCAGCCTGTGAATCATAAAGCAAACGACAGGTCTCCCACATCCCACATATTTCTAAACATTTCTCTTTCCAATCACATCAGCCAATTTCATTCTTTAATGGATTCACTCACAAATGGTAGGATCTCCTCCTAGACCAAAGGTTGTTTCCAACTTCTTGACAGACTCTGAAACTCATCAAAAACAATTCTCACCTGAAAACCGATGAAGATCCAATAGTACGTTGTCCAATTCTTCGTACTGCATATGGCAACTCTTGAGATATCTGTCAAGCAGCAAACTACATAGACAGGCACACAAAGAGGCTTCTTCCCATCATCCCACAAGGACATGTTGAAATTATGCATTGTACTGACTTTATCCCAAGAACATCTTTACTTTTGGAATAGTAGAATAGAAAGGTTCTTACGTTTCATTTTCTCTATAGAAGAAGACGCTCTTCTCTCTTCTTTGAAACTATTGGTTAGAAAAAAAAGAGAAAAAAACCCTCCCGCAACAACAATACAAATATTATCCCATACTTTTACACAATAAAATCCATAACATTTAAAGAAGAAAGCAACACAGACCTCTTTAGTTAGCCAGTTGTCCCCTGAAGAAATCCTCAGCCTGTGAATCATAAAGCAAACGACAGGTCTCCCACATCCCACATATTTCTAAACATTTCTCTTTCCAATCACATCAGCCAATTTCATTCTTTAATGGATTCACTCACAATTGGTAGGATCTCCTCCTAGACCAAAGGTTGTTTCCAACTTCTTGAGAGACTCTGAAACTCATCAAAAACAATTCTCACCTGAAAACCGATGAAGATCCAATAGTA
Source organism: Pelobates fuscus (assembly GCF_036172605.1). Classification (NCBI taxonomy): domain Eukaryota; kingdom Metazoa; phylum Chordata; class Amphibia; order Anura; family Pelobatidae; genus Pelobates; species Pelobates fuscus. The sequence goes on from NC_086328.1 coordinate 91,601,701, forward strand.
CGTTGTCCAATTCTTCGTACTGCATATGGCAACTCTTGAGATATCTGTCAAGCAGCAAACTACATAGACAGGCACACAAAGAGGCTTCTTCCCATCATCCCACAAGGACATGTTGAAATTATGCATTGTACTGACTTTATCCCAAGAACATCTTTACTTTTGGAATAGTAGAATAGAAAGGTTCTTACATTTCATTTTCTCTATAAAAGAAGACGCTCTTCTCTCTTCTTTGAAACTATTGGTTAGAAAAAAAAGAGAAACAACCCTCCCGCAACAACAATACAAATATTATCCCATACTTTTACACAATAAAATCCATAAAATTTAAAGAAGAACGCAACACAGACCTCTTTAGTTAGCCAGTTGTCCCCTGAAGAAATCCTCAGCCTGTGAATCATAAAGCAAACGACAGGTCTCCCACATCCCACATATTTCTAAACATTTCTCTTTCCAATCACATCAGCCAATTTCATTCTTTAATGGATTCACTCACAATTGGTAGGATCTCTTCCTAGACCAAAGGTTGTTTCCAACTTCTTCAGAGGCTCTGAAACTCATCAAAAACAATTCTCACCTGAAAACTGATGAAGATCCAATAGCACGTTGTCCAATTCTTCGTACTGCATATGGCAACTCTTGAGATATCTGTCAAGCAGCAAACTACATAGACAGGCACACAAAGAGGCTTCTTCCCATCATCCCACAAGGACATGTTGAAATTATGCATTGTACTGACTTTATCCCAAGAACATCTTTACTTTTGGAATAGTAGAATAGAAAGGTTCTTACGTTTCATTTTCTCTATAGAAGAAGACGCTCTTCTCTCTTCTTTGAAACTATTGGTTAGAAAAAAAAGAGAAACAACCCTCCCGCAACAACAATACAAATATTATCCCATACTTTTACACAATAAAATCCATAACATTTAAAGAAGAAAGCAACACAGACCTCTTTAGTTAGCCAGTTGTCCCCTGAAGAAATCCTCAGCCTGTGAATCATAAAGCAAACGACAGGTCTCCCACATCCCACATATTTCTAAACATTTCTCTTTCCAATCACATCAGCCAATTTCATTCTTTAATGGATTCACTCACAATTGGTAGGATCTCCTCCTAGACCAAAGGTTGTTTCCAACTTCTTGAGAGACTCTGAAACTCATCAAAAACAATTCTCACCTGAAAACCGATGAAGATCCAATAGTACGTTGTCCAATTCTTCGTACTGCATATGGCAACTCTTGAGATATCTGTCAAGCAGCAAACTACATAGACAGGCACACAAAGAGGCTTCTTCCCATCATCCCACAAGGACATGTTGAAATTATGCATTGTACTGACTTTATCCCAAGAACATCTTTACTTTTGGAATAGTAGAATAGAAAGGTTCTTACATTTCATTTTCTCTATAAAAGAAGACGCTCTTCTCTCTTCTTTGAAACTATTGGTTAGAAAAAAAAGAGAAACAACCCTCCCGCAACAACAATACAAATATTATCCCATACTTTTACACAATAAAATCCATAAAATTTAAAGAAGAACGCAACACAGACCTCTTTAGTTAGCCAGTTGTCCCCTGAAGAAATCCTCAGCCTGTGAATCATAAAGCAAACGACAGGTCTCCCACATCCCACATATTTCTAAACATTTCTCTTTCCAATCACATCAGCCAATTTCATTCTTTAATGGATTCACTCACAATTGGTAGGATCTCTTCCTAGACCAAAGGTTGTTTCCAACTTCTTCAGAGGCTCTGAAACTCATCAAAAACAATTCTCACCTGAAAACTGATGAAGATCCAATAGCACGTTGTCCAATTCTTCGTACTGCATATGGCAACTCTTGAGATATCTGTCAAGCAGCAAACTACATAGACAGGCACACAAAGAGGCTTCTTCCCATCATCCCACAAGGACATGTTGAAATTATGCATTGTACTGACTTTATCCCAAGAACATCTTTACTTTTGGAATAGTAGAATAGAAAGGTTCTTACGTTTCATTTTCTCTATAGAAGAAGACGCTCTTCTCTCTTCTTTGAAACTATTGGTTAGAAAAAAAAGAGAAACAACCCTCCCGCAACAACAATACAAATATTATCCCATACTTTTACACAATAAAATCCATAACATTTAAAGAAGAAAGCAACACAGACCTCTTTAGTTAGCCAGTTGTCCCCTGAAGAAATCCTCAGCCTGTGAATCATAAAGCAAACGACAGGTCTCCCACATCCCACATATTTCTAAACATTTCTCTTTCCAATCACATCAGCCAATTTCATTCTTTAATGGATTCACTCACAAATGGTAGGATCTCCTCCTAGACCAAAGGTTGTTTCCAACTTCTTGACAGACTCTGAAACTCATCAAAAACAATTCTCACCTGAAAACCGATGAAGATCCAATAGTACGTTGTCCAATTCTTCGTACTGCATATGGCAACTCTTGAGATATCTGTCAAGCAGCAAACTACATAGACAGGCACACAAAGAGGCTTCTTCCCATCATCCCACAAGGACATGTTGAAATTATGCATTGTACTGACTTTATCCCAAGAACATCTTTACTTTTGGAATAGTAGAATAGAAAGGTTCTTACGTTTCATTTTCTCTATAGAAGAAGACGCTCTTCTCTCTTCTTTGAAACTATTGGTTAGAAAAAAAAGAGAAAAAAACCCTCCCGCAACAACAATACAAATATTATCCCATACTTTTACACAATAAAATCCATAACATTTAAAGAAGAAAGCAACACAGACCTCTTTAGTTAGCCAGTTGTCCCCTGAAGAAATCCTCAGCCTGTGAATCATAAAGCAAACGACAGGTCTCCCACATCCCACATATTTCTAAACATTTCTCTTTCCAATCACATCAGCCAATTTCATTCTTTAATGGATTCACTCACAATTGGTAGGATCTCTTCCTAGACCAAAGGTTGTTTCCAACTTCTTCAGAGGCTCTGAAACTCATCAAAAACAATTCTCACCTGAAAACTGATGAAGATCCAATAGCACGTTGTCCAATTCTTCGTACTGCATATGGCAACTCTTGAGATATCTGTCAAGCAGCAAACTACATAGACAGGCACACAAAGAGGCTTCTTCCCATCATCCCACAAGGACATGTTGAAATTATGCATTGTACTGACTTTATCCCAAGAACATCTTTACTTTTGGAATAGTAGAATAGAAAGGTTCTTACGTTTCATTTTCTCTATAGAAGAAGACGCTCTTCTCTCTTCTTTGAAACTATTGGTTAGAAAAAAAAGAGAAAAAAACCCTCCCGCAACAACAATACAAATATTATCCCATACTTTTACACAATAAAATCCATAACATTTAAAGAAGAAAGCAACACAGACCTCTTTAGTTAGCCAGTTGTCCCCTGAAGAAATCCTCAGCCTGTGAATCATAAAGCAAACGACAGGTCTCCCACATCCCACATATTTCTAAACATTTCTCTTTCCAATCACATCAGCCAATTTCATTCTTTAATGGATTCACTCACAATTGGTAGGATCTCCTCCTAGACCAAAGGTTGTTTCCAACTTCTTGAGAGACTCTGAAACTCATCAAAAACAATTCTCACCTGAAAACCGATGAAGATCCAATAGTACGTTGTCCAATTCTTCGTACTGCATATGGCAACTCTTGAGATATCTGTCAAGCAGCAAACTACATAGACAGGCACACAAAGAGGCTTCTTCCCATCATCCCACAAGGACATGTTGAAATTATGCATTGTACTGACTTTATCCCAAGAACATCTTTACTTTTGGAATAGTAGAATAGAAAGGTTCTTACATTTCATTTTCTCTATAAAAGAAGACGCTCTTCTCTCTTCTTTGAAACTATTGGTTAGAAAAAAAAGAGAAACAACCCTCCCGCAACAACAATACAAATATTATCCCATACTTTTACACAATAAAATCCATAAAATTTAAAGAAGAACGCAACACAGACCTCTTTAGTTAGCCAGTTGTCCCCTGAAGAAATCCTCAGCCTGTGAATCATAAAGCAAACGACAGGTCTCCCACATCCCACATATTTCTAAACATTTCTCTTTCCAATCACATCAGCCAATTTCATTCTTTAATGGATTCACTCACAATTGGTAGGATCTCTTCCTAGACCAAAGGTTGTTTCCAACTTCTTCAGAGGCTCTGAAACTCATCAAAAACAATTCTCACCTGAAAACTGATGAAGATCCAATAGCACGTTGTCCAATTCTTCGTACTGCATATGGCAACTCTTGAGATATCTGTCAAGCAGCAAACTACATAGACAGGCACACAAAGAGGCTTCTTCCCATCATCCCACAAGGACATGTTGAAATTATGCATTGTACTGACTTTATCCCAAGAACATCTTTACTTTTGGAATAGTAGAATAGAAAGGTTCTTACGTTTCATTTTCTCTATAGAAGAAGACGCTCTTCTCTCTTCTTTGAAACTATTGGTTAGAAAAAAAAGAGAAACAACCCTCCCGCAACAACAATACAAATATTATCCCATACTTTTACACAATAAAATCCATAACATTTAAAGAAGAAAGCAACACAGACCTCTTTAGTTAGCCAGTTGTCCCCTGAAGAAATCCTCAGCCTGTGAATCATAAAGCAAACGACAGGTCTCCCACATCCCACATATTTCTAAACATTTCTCTTTCCAATCACATCAGCCAATTTCATTCTTTAATGGATTCACTCACAAATGGTAGGATCTCCTCCTAGACCAAAGGTTGTTTCCAACTTCTTGACAGACTCTGAAACTCATCAAAAACAATTCTCACCTGAAAACCGATGAAGATCCAATAGTACGTTGTCCAATTCTTCGTACTGCATATGGCAACTCTTGAGATATCTGTCAAGCAGCAAACTACATAGACAGGCACACAAAGAGGCTTCTTCCCATCATCCCACAAGGACATGTTGAAATTATGCATTGTACTGACTTTATCCCAAGAACATCTTTACTTTTGGAATAGTAGAATAGAAAGGTTCTTACGTTTCATTTTCTCTATAGAAGAAGACGCTCTTCTCTCTTCTTTGAAACTATTGGTTAGAAAAAAAAGAGAAAAAAACCCTCCCGCAACAACAATACAAATATTATCCCATACTTTTACACAATAAAATCCATAACATTTAAAGAAGAAAGCAACACAGACCTCTTTAGTTAGCCAGTTGTCCCCTGAAGAAATCCTCAGCCTGTGAATCATAAAGCAAACGACAGGTCTCCCACATCCCACATATTTCTAAACATTTCTCTTTCCAATCACATCAGCCAATTTCATTCTTTAATGGATTCACTCACAATTGGTAGGATCTCTTCCTAGACCAAAGGTTGTTTCCAACTTCTTCAGAGGCTCTGAAACTCATCAAAAACAATTCTCACCTGAAAACTGATGAAGATCCAATAGCACGTTGTCCAATTCTTCGTACTGCATATGGCAACTCTTGAGATATCTGTCAAGCAGCAAACTACATAGACAGGCACACAAAGAGGCTTCTTCCCATCATCCCACAAGGACATGTTGAAATTATGCATTGTACTGACTTTATCCCAAGAACATCTTTACTTTTGGAATAGTAGAATAGAAAGGTTCTTACGTTTCATTTTCTCTATAGAAGAAGACGCTCTTCTCTCTTCTTTGAAACTATTGGTTAGAAAAAAAAGAGAAAAAAACCCTCCCGCAACAACAATACAAATATTATCCCATACTTTTACACAATAAAATCCATAACATTTAAAGAAGAAAGCAACACAGACCTCTTTAGTTAGCCAGTTGTCCCCTGAAGAAATCCTCAGCCTGTGAATCATAAAGCAAACGACAGGTCTCCCACATCCCACATATTTCTAAACATTTCTCTTTCCAATCACATCAGCCAATTTCATTCTTTAATGGATTCACTCACAATTGGTAGGATCTCCTCCTAGACCAAAGGTTGTTTCCAACTTCTTGAGAGACTCTGAAACTCATCAAAAACAATTCTCACCTGAAAACCGATGAAGATCCAATAGTACGTTGTCCAATTCTTCGTACTGCATATGGCAACTCTTGAGATATCTGTCAAGCAGCAAACTACATAGACAGGCACACAAAGAGGCTTCTTCCCATCATCCCACAAGGACATGTTGAAATTATGCATTGTACTGACTTTATCCCAAGAACATCTTTACTTTTGGAATAGTAGAATAGAAAGGTTCTTACGTTTCATTTTCTCTATAGAAGAAGACGCTCTTCTCTCTTCTTTGAAACTATTGGTTAGAAAAAAAGAGAAAAAAACCCTCCCGCAACAACAATACAAATATTATCCCATACTTTTACACAATAAAATCCATAACATTTAAAGAAGAAAGCAACACAGACCTCTTTAGTTAGCCAGTTGTCCCCTGAAGAAATCCTCAGCCTGTGAATCATAAAGCAAACGACAGGTCTCCCACATCCCACATATTTCTAAACATTTCTCTTTCCAATCACATCAGCCAATTTCATTCTTTAATGGATTCACTCACAATTGGTAGGATCTCCTCCTAGACCAAAGGTTGTTTCCAACTTCTTGAGAGACTCTGAAACTCATCAAAAACAATTCTCACCTGAAAACCGATGAAGATCCAATAGTACGTTGTCCAATTCTTCGTACTGCATATGGCAACTCTTGAGATATCTGTCAAGCAGCAAACTACATAGACAGGCACACAAAGAGGCTTCTTCCCATCATCCCACAAGGACATGTTGAAATTATGCATTGTACTGACTTTATCCCAAGAACATCTTTACTTTTGGAATAGTAGAATAGAAAGGTTCTTACGTTTCATTTTCTCTATAGAAGAAGACGCTCTTCTCTCTTCTTTGAAACTATTGGTTAGAAAAAAAAGAGAAACAACCCTCCCGCAACAATACAAATATTATCCCATACTTTTACACAATAAAATCCATAAAATTTAAAGAAGAAAGCAACACAGACCTCTTTAGTTAGCCAGTTGTCCCCTGAAGAAATCCTCAGCCTGTGAATCATAAAGCAAACGACAGGTCTCCCACATCCCACATATTTCTAAACATTTCTCTTTCCAATCACATCAGCCAATTTCATTCTTTAATGGATTCACTCACAATTGGTAGGATCTCTTCCTAGACCAAAGGTTGTTTCCAACTTCTTCAGAGGCTCTGAAACTCATCAAAAACAATTCTCACCTGAAAACCGATGAAGATCCAATAGCACGTTGTCCAATTCTTCGTACTGCATATGGCAACTCTTGAGATATCTGTCAAGCAGCAAACTACATAGACAGGCACACAAAGAGGCTTCTTCCCATCATCCCACAAGGACATGTTGAAATTATGCATTGTACTGACTTTATCCCAAGAACATCTTTACTTTTGGAATAGTAGAATAGAAAGGTTCTTACGTTTCATTTTCTCTATAGAAGAAGACGCTCTTCTCTCTTCTTTGAAACTATTGGTTAGAAAAAAAAGAGAAACAACCCTCCCGCAACAATACAAATATTATCCCATACTTTTACACAATAAAATCCATAACATTTAAAGAAGAAAGCAACACATACCTCTTTAGTTAGCCAGTTGTCCCCTGAAGAAATCCTCAGCCTGTGAATCATAAAGCAAACGACAGGTCTCCCACATCCCACATATTTCTAAACATTTCTCTTTCCAATCACATCAGCCAATTTCATTCTTTAATGGATTCACTCACAATTGGTAGGATCTCTTCCTAGACCAAAGGTTGTTTCCAACTTCTTCAGAGGCTCTGAAACTCATCAAAAACAATTCTCACCTGAAAACTGATGAAGATCCAATAGCACGTTGTCCAATTCTTCGTACTGCATATGGCAACTCTTGAGATATCTGTCAAGCAGCAAACTACATAGACAGGCACACAAAGAGGCTTCTTCCCATCATCCCACAAGGACATGTTGAAATTATGCATTGTACTGAGTTTATCCCAAGAACATCTTTACTTTTGGAATAGTAGAATAGAAAGGTTCTTACATTTCATTTTCTCTATACAAGAAGACGCTCTTCTCTCTTCTTTGAAACTATTGGTTTGAAAAAAAAGAGAAACAACCCTCCCGCAACAACAATACAAATATTATCCCATACTTTTACACAATAAAATCCATTACATTTAAAGAAGAAAGCAACACAGACCTCTTTAGTTAGCCAGTTGTCCCCTGAAGAAATCCTCAGCCTGTGAATCATAAAGCAAACGACAGGTCTCCCACATCCCACATATTTCTAAACATTTCTCTTTCCAATCACATCAGCCAATTTCATTCTTTAATGGATTCACTCACAATTGGTAGGATCTCCTCCTAGACCAAAGGTTGTTTCCAACTTCTTGAGAGACTCTGAAACTCATCAAAAACAATTCTCACCTGAAAACCGATGAAGATCCAATAGTACGTTGTCCAATTCTTCGTACTGCATATGGCAACTCTTGAGATATCTGTCAAGCAGCAAACTACATAGACAGGCACACAAAGAGGCTTCTTCCCATCATCCCACAAGGACATGTTGAAATTATGCATTGTACTGACTTTATCCCAAGAACATCTTTACTTTTGGAATAGTAGAATAGAAAGGTTCTTACGTTTCATTTTCTCTATAGAAGAAGACGCTCTTCTCTCTTCTTTGAAACTATTGGTTAGAAAAAAAAGAGAAACAACCCTCCCGCAACAACAATACAAATATTATCCCATACTTTTACACAATAAAATCCATAACATTTAAAGAAGAAAGCAACACAGACCTCTTTAGTTAGCCAGTTGTCCCCTGAAGAAATCCTCAGCCTGTGAATCATAAAGCAAACGACAGGTCTCCCACATCCCACATATTTCTAAACATTTCTCTTTCCAATCACATCAGCCAATTTCATTCTTTAATGGATTCACTCACAAATGGTAGGATCTCCTCCTAGACCAAAGGTTGTTTCCAACTTCTTGACAGACTCTGAAACTCATCAAAAACAATTCTCACCTGAAAACCGATGAAGATCCAATAGTACGTTGTCCAATTCTTCGTACTGCATATGGCAACTCTTGAGATATCTGTCAAGCAGCAAACTACATAGACAGGCACACAAAGAGGCTTCTTCCCATCATCCCACAAGGACATGTTGAAATTATGCATTGTACTGACTTTATCCCAAGAACATCTTTACTTTTGGAATAGTAGAATAGAAAGGTTCTTACGTTTCATTTTCTCTATAGAAGAAGACGCTCTTCTCTCTTCTTTGAAACTATTGGTTAGAAAACAAAGAGAAACAACCCTCCCGCAACAACAATACAAATATTATCCCATACTTTTACACAATAAAATCCATTACATTTAAAGAAGAAAGCAACACAGACCTCTTTAGTTAGCCAGTTGTCCCCTGAAGAAATCCTCAGCCTGTGAATCATAAAGCAAACGACAGGTCTCCCACATCCCACATATTTCTAAACATTTCTCTTTCCAATCACATCAGCCAATTTCATTCTTTAATGGATTCACTCACAATTGGTAGGATCTCCTCCTAGACCAAAGGTTGTTTCCAACTTCTTGAGAGACTCTGAAACTCATCAAAAACAATTCTCACCTGAAAACCGATGAAGACCCAATAGCACGTTGTCCAATTCTTCGTACTGCATATGGCAACTCTTGAGATATCTGTCAAGCAGCAAACTACATAGACAGGCACACAAAGAGGCTTCTTCCCATCATCCCACAAGGACATGTTGAAATTATGCATTGTACTGACTTTATCCCAAGAACATCTTTACTTTTGGAATAGTAGAATAGAAAGGTTCTGACATTTCATTTTGTCTATAGAAGAAGACGCTCTTCTCTCTTCTTTGAAACTATTGGTTAGAAAAAAAAGAGAAACAACCCTCCCGTAACAACAATACAAATATTATCCCATACTTTTACACAATAAAATCCATTACATTTAAAGAAAAAAGCAACACAGACCTCTTTAGTTAGCCAGTTGTCCCCTGAAGAAATCCTCAGCCTGTGAATCATAAAGCAAACGACAGGTCTCCCACATCCCACATATTTCTAAACATTTCTCTTTCCAATCACATCAGCCAATTTCATTCTTTAATGGATTCACTCACAATTGGTAGGATCTCTTCCTAGACCAAAGGTTGTTTCCAACTTCTTCAGAGGCTCTGAAACTCATCAAAAACAATTCTCACCTGAAAACTGATGAAGATCCAATAGCACGTTGTCCAATTCTTCGTACTGCATATGGCAACTCTTGAGATATCTGTCAAGCAGCAAACTACATAGACAGGCACACAAAGAGGCTTCTTCCCATCATCCCACAAGGACATGTTGAAATTATGCATTGTACTGACTTTATCCCAAGAACATCTTTACTTTTGGAATAGTAGAATAGAAAGGTTCTTACGTTTCATTTTCTCTATAGAAGAAGACGCTCTTCTCTCTTCTTTGAAACTATTGGTTAGAAAAAAAAGAGAAACAACCCTCCCGCAACAACAATACAAATATTATCCCATACTTTTACACAATAAAATCCATAACATTTAAAGAAGAAAGCAACACAGACCTCTTTAGTTAGCCAGTTGTCCCCTGAAGAAATCCTCAGCCTGTGAATCATAAAGCAAACGACAGGTCTCCCACATCCCACATATTTCTAAACATTTCTCTTTCCAATCACATCAGCCAATTTCATTCTTTAATGGATTCACTCACAATTGGTAGGATCTCTTCCTAGACCAAAGGTTGTTTCCAACTTCTTCAGAGGCTCTGAAACTCATCAAAAACAATTCTCACCTGAAAACCGATGAAGATCCAATAGCACGTTGTCCAATTCTTCGTACTGCATATGGCAACTCTTGAGATATCTGTCAAGCAGCAAACTACATAGACAGGCACACAAAGAGGCTTCTTCCCATCATCCCACAAGGACATGTTGAAATTATGCATTGTACTGACTTTATCCCAAGAACATCTTTACTTTTGGAATAGTAGAATAGAAAGGTTCTTACGTTTCATTTTCTCTATAGAAGAAGACGCTCTTCTCTCTTCTTTGAAACTATTGGTTAGAAAAAAAAGAGAAACAACCCTCCCGCAACAACAATACAAATATTATCCCATACTTTTACACAATAAAATCCATAACATTTAAAGAAGAAAGCAACACAGACCTCTTTAGTTAGCCAGTTGTCCCCTGAAGAAATCCTCAGCCTGTGAATCATAAAGCAAACGACAGGTCTCCCACATCCCACATATTTCTAAACATTTCTCTTTCCAATCACATCAGCCAATTTCATTCTTTAATGGATTCACTCACAATTGGTAGGATCTCCTCCTAGACCAAAGGTTGTTTCCAACTTCTTGAGAGACTCTGAAACTCATCAAAAACAATTCTCACCTGAAAACCGATGAAGATCCAATAGTACGTTGTCCAATTCTTCGTACTGCATATGGCAACTCTTGAGATATCTGTCAAGCAGCAAACTACATAGACAGGCACACAAAGAGGCTTCTTCCCATCATCCCACAAGGACATGTTGAAATTATGCATTGTACTGACTTTATCCCAAGAACATCTTTACTTTTGGAATAGTAGAATAGAAAGGTTCTTACGTTTCATTTTCTCTATAGAAGAAGACGCTCTTCTCTCTTCTTTGAAACTATTGGTTAGAAAAAAAAGAGAAACAACCCTCCCGCAACAATACAAATATTATCCCATACTTTTACACAATAAAATCCATAAAATTTAAAGAAGAAAGCAACACAGACCTCTTTAGTTAGCCAGTTGTCCCCTGAAGAAATCCTCAGCCTGTGAATCATAAAGCAAACGACAGGTCTCCCACATCCCACATATTTCTAAACATTTCTCTTTCCAATCACATCAGCCAATTTCATTCTTTAATGGATTCACTCACAATTGGTAGGATCTCTTCCTAGACCAAAGGTTGTTTCCAACTTCTTCAGAGGCTCTGAAACTCATCAAAAACAATTCTCACCTGAAAACTGATGAAGATCCAATAGCACGTTGTCCAATTCTTCGTACTGCATATGGCAACTCTTGAGATATCTGTCAAGCAGCAAACTACATAGACAGGCACACAAAGAGGCTTCTTCCCATCATCCCACAAGGACATGTTGAAATTATGCATTGTACTGAGTTTATCCCAAGAACATCTTTACTTTTGGAATAGTAGAATAGAAAGGTTCTTACATTTCATTTTCTCTATACAAGAAGACGCTCTTCTCTCTTCTTTGAAACTATTGGTTTGAAAAAAAAGAGAAACAACCCTCCCGCAACAACAATACAAATATTATCCCATACTTTTACACAATAAAATCCATTACATTTAAAGAAGAAAGCAACACAGACCTCTTTAGTTAGCCAGTTGTCCCCTGAAGAAATCCTCAGCCTGTGAATCATAAAGCAAACGACAGGTCTCCCACATCCCACATATTTCTAAACATTTCTCTTTCCAATCACATCAGCCAATTTCATTCTTTAATGGATTCACTCACAATTGGTAGGATCTCCTCCTAGACCAAAGGTTGTTTCCAACTTCTTGAGAGACTCTGAAACTCATCAAAAACAATTCTCACCTGAAAACCGATGAAGATCCAATAGTACGTTGTCCAATTCTTCGTACTGCATATGGCAACTCTTGAGATATCTGTCAAGCAGCAAACTACATAGACAGGCACACAAAGAGGCTTCTTCCCATCATCCCACAAGGACATGTTGAAATTATGCATTGTACTGACTTTATCCCAAGAACATCTTTACTTTTGGAATAGTAGAATAGAAAGGTTCTTACGTTTCATTTTCTCTATAGAAGAAGACGCTCTTCTCTCTTCTTTGAAACTATTGGTTAGAAAAAAAAGAGAAACAACCCTCCCGCAACAACAATACAAATATTATCCCATACTTTTACACAATAAAATCCATAACATTTAAAGAAGAAAGCAACACAGACCTCTTTAGTTAGCCAGTTGTCCCCTGAAGAAATCCTCAGCCTGTGAATCATAAAGCAAACGACAGGTCTCCCACATCCCACATATTTCTAAACATTTCTCTTTCCAATCACATCAGCCAATTTCATTCTTTAATGGATTCACTCACAAATGGTAGGATCTCCTCCTAGACCAAAGGTTGTTTCCAACTTCTTGACAGACTCTGAAACTCATCAAAAACAATTCTCACCTGAAAACCGATGAAGATCCAATAGTACGTTGTCCAATTCTTCGTACTGCATATGGCAACTCTTGAGATATCTGTCAAGCAGCAAACTACATAGACAGGCACACAAAGAGGCTTCTTCCCATCATCCCACAAGGACATGTTGAAATGATGCATTGTACTGACTTTATCCCAAGAACATCTTTACTTTTGGAATAGTAGAATAGAAAGGTTCTTACGTTTCATTTTCTCTATAGAAGAAGACGCTCTTCTCTCTTCTTTGAAACTATTGGTTAGAAAAAAAAGAGAAACAACCCTCCCGCAACAACAATACAAATATTATCCCATACTTTTACACAATAAAATCCATAACATTTAAAGAAGAAAGCAACACAGACCTCTTTAGTTAGCCAGTTGTCCCCTGAAGAAATCCTCAGCCTGTGAATCATAAAGCAAACGACAGGTCTCCCACATCCCACATATTTCTAAACATTTCTCTTTCCAATCACATCAGCCAATTTCATTCTTTAATGGATTCACTCACAATTGGTAGGATCTCTTCCTAGACCAAAGGTTGTTTCCAACTTCTTCAGAGGCTCTGAAACTCATCAAAAACAATTCTCACCTGAAAACCGATGAAGATCCAATAGCACGTTGTCCAATTCTTCGTACTGCATATGGCAACTCTTGAGATATCTGTCAAGCAGCAAACTACATAGACAGGCACACAAAGAGGCTTCTTCCCATCATCCCACAAGGACATGTTGAAATTATGCATTGTACTGACTTTATCCCAAGAACATCTTTACTTTTGGAATAGTAGAATAGAAAGGTTCTTACGTTTCATTTTCTCTATAGAAGAAGACGCTCTTCTCTCTTCTTTGAAACTATTGGTTAGAAAAAAAAGAGAAACAACCCTCCCGCAACAACAATACAAATATTATCCCATACTTTTACACAATAAAATCCATAACATTTAAAGAAGAAAGCAACACAGACCTCTTTAGTTAGCCAGTTGTCCCCTGAAGAAATCCTCAGCCTGTGAATCATAAAGCAAACGACATGTCTCCCACATCCCACATATTTCTAAACATTTCTCTTTCCAATCACATCAGCCAATTTCATTCTTTAATGGATTCACTCACAATTGGTAGGATCTCCTCCTAGACCAAAGGTTGTTTCCAACTTCTTGACAGACTCTGAAACTCATCAAAAACAATTCTCACCTGAAAACCGATGAAGATCCAATAGCACGTTGTCCAATTCTTCGTACTGCATATGGCAACTCTTGAGATATCTGTCAAGCAGCAAACTACATAGACAGGCACACAAAGAGGCTTCTTCCCATCATCCCACAAGGACATGTTGAAATTATGCATTGTACTGACTTTATCCCAAGAACATCTTTACTTTTGGAATAGTAGAATAGAAAGGTTCTTACATTTCATTTTGTCTATAGAAGAAGACGCTCTTCTCTCTTCTTTGAAACTATTGGTTAGAAAACAAAGAGAAACAACCCTCCCGCAACAACAATACAAATATTATCCCATACTTTTACACAATAAAATCCATTACATTTAAAGAAGAAAGCAACACAGACCTCTTTAGTTAGCCAGTTGTCCCCTGAAGAAATCCTCAGCCTGTGAATCATAAAGCAAACGACAGGTCTCCCACATCCCACATATTTCTAAACATTTCTCTTTCCAATCACATCAGCCAATTTCATTCTTTAATGGATTCACTCACAATTGGTAGGATCTCCTCCTAGACCAAAGGTTGTTTCCAACTTCTTGAGAGACTCTGAAACTCATCAAAAACAATTCTCACCTGAAAACCGATGAAGACCCAATAGCACGTTGTCCAATTCTTCGTACTGCATATGGCAACTCTTGAGATATCTGTCAAGCAGCAAACTACATAGACAGGCACACAAAGAGGCTTCTTCCCATCATCCCACAAGGACATGTTGAAATTATGCATTGTACTGACTTTATCCCAAGAACATCTTTACTTTTGGAATAGTAGAATAGAAAGGTTCTTACGTTTCATTTTCTCTATAGAAGAAGACGCTCTTCTCTCTTCTTTGAAACTATTGGTTAGAAAAAAAAGAGAAACAACCCTCCCGCAACAACAATACAAATATTATCCCATACTTTTACACAATAAAATCCATAACATTTAAAGAAGAAAGCAACACAGACCTCTTTAGTTAGCCAGTTGTCCCCTGAAGAAATCCTCAGCCTGTGAATCATAAAGCAAACGACAGGTCTCCCACATCCCACATATTTCTAAACATTTCTCTTTCCAATCACATCAGCCAATTTCATTCTTTAATGGATTCACTCACAAATGGTAGGATCTCCTCCTAGACCAAAGGTTGTTTCCAACTTCTTGACAGACTCTGAAACTCATCAAAAACAATTCTCACCTGAAAACCGATGAAGATCCAATAGTACGTTGTCCAATTCTTCGTACTGCATATGGCAACTCTTGAGATATCTGTCAAGCAGCAAACTACATAGACAGGCACACAAAGAGGCTTCTTCCCATCATCCCACAAGGACATGTTGAAATTATGCATTGTACTGACTTTATCCCAAGAACATCTTTACTTTTGGAATAGTAGAATAGAAAGGTTCTTACGTTTCATTTTCTCTATAGAAGAAGACGCTCTTCTCTCTTCTTTGAAACTATTGGTTAGAAAAAAAAGAGAAAAAAACCCTCCCGCAACAACAATACAAATATTATCCCATACTTTTACACAATAAAATCCATAACATTTAAAGAAGAAAGCAACACAGACCTCTTTAGTTAGCCAGTTGTCCCCTGAAGAAATCCTCAGCCTGTGAATCATAAAGCAAACGACAGGTCTCCCACATCCCACATATTTCTAAACATTTCTCTTTCCAATCACATCAGCCAATTTCATTCTTTAATGGATTCACTCACAATTGGTAGGATCTCCTCCTAGACCAAAGGTTGTTTCCAACTTCTTGAGAGACTCTGAAACTCATCAAAAACAATTCTCACCTGAAAACCGATGAAGATCCAATAGTACGTTGTCCAATTCTTCGTACTGCATATGGCAACTCTTGAGATATCTGTCAAGCAGCAAACTACATAGACAGGCACACAAAGAGGCTTCTTCCCATCATCCCACAAGGACATGTTGAAATTATGCATTGTACTGACTTTATCCCAAGAACATCTTTACTTTTGGAATAGTAGAATAGAAAGGTTCTTACGTTTCATTTTCTCTATAGAAGAAGACGCTCTTCTCTCTTCTTTGAAACTATTGGTTCGAAAAAAAAGAGAAAAAAACCCTCCCGCAACAACAATACAAATATTATCCCATACTTTTACACAATAAAATCCATTACATTTAAAGAAAAAAGCAACACAGACCTCTTTAGTTAGCCAGTTGTCCCCTGAAGAAATCCTCAGCCTGTGAATCATAAAGCAAACGACAGGTCTCCCACATCCCACATATTTCTAAACATTTCTCTTTCCAATCACATCAGCCAATTTCATTCTTTAATGGATTCACTCACAATTGGTAGGATCTCCTCCTAGACCAAAGGTTGTTTCCAACTTCTTGAGAGACTCTGAAACTCATCAAAAACAATTCTCACCTGAAAACCGATGAAGATCCAATAGCACATTGTCCAATTCTTCGTACTGCATATGGCAACTCTTGAGATATCTGTCAAGCAGCAAACTACATAGACAGGCACACAAAGAGGCTTCTTCCCATCATCCCACAAGGACATGTTGAAATTATGCATTGTACTGACTTTATCCCAAGAACATCTTTACTTTTTGGAATAGTAGAATAGAAAGGTTCTTACGTTTCATTTTCTCTATAGAAGAAGACGCTCTTCTCTCTTCTTTGAAACTATTGGTTAGAAAAAAAAGAGAAACAACCCTCCCGCAACAACAATACAAATATTATCCCATACTTTTACACAATAAAATCCATAACATTTAAAGAAGAAAGCAACACAGACCTCTTTAGTTAGCCAGTTGTCCCCTGAAGAAATCCTCAGCCTGTGAATCATAAAGCAAACGACAGGTCTCCCACATCCCACATATTTCTAAACATTTCTCTTTCCAATCACATCAGCCAATTTCATTCTTTAATGGATTCACTCACTATTGGTAGGATCTCTTCCTAGACCAAAGGTTGTTTCCAACTTCTTCAGAGGCTCTGAAACTCATCAAAAACAATTCTCACCTGAAAACTGATGAAGATCCAATAGCACGTTGTCCAATTCTTCGTACTGCATATGGCAACTCTTGAGATATCTGTCAAGCAGCAAACTACATAGACAGGCACACAAAGAGGCTTCTTCCCATCATCCCACAAGGACATGTTGAAATTATGCATTGTACTGACTTAATCCCAAGAACATCTTTACTTTTGGAATAGTAGAATAGAAAGGTTCTTACGTTTCATTTTCTCTATAGAAGAAGACGCTCTTCTCTCTTCTTTGAAACTATTGGTTAGAAAAAAAAGAGAAACAACCCTCCCGCAACGACAATACAAATATTATCCCATACTTTTACACAATAAAATCCATAACATTTAAAGAAGAAAGCAACACAGACCTCTTTAGTTAGCCAGTTGTCCCCTGAAGAAATCCTCAGCCTGTGAATCATAAAGCAAACGACAGGTCTCCCACATCCCACATATTTCTAAACATTTCTCTTTCCAATCACATCAGCCAATTTCATTCTTTAATGGATTCACTCACAATTGGTAGGATCTCTTCCTAGACCAAAGGTTGTTTCCAACTTCTTCAGAGGCTCTGAAACTCATCAAAAACAATTCTCACCTGAAAACCGATGAAGATCCAATAGCACGTTGTCCAATTCTTCGTACTGCATATGGCAACTCTTGAGATATCTGTCAAGCAGCAAACTACATAGACAGGCACACAAAGAGGCTTCTTCCCATCATCCCACAAGGACATGTTGAAATTATGCATTGTACTGACTTTATCCCAAGAACATCTTTACTTTTGGAATAGTAGAATAGAAAGGTTCTTACGTTTCATTTTCTCTATAGAAGAAGATGCTCTTCTCTCTTCTTTGAAACTATTGGTTAGAAAAAAAAGAGAAACAACCCTCCCGCAACAACAATACAAATATTATCCCATACTTTTACACAATAAAATCCATAACATTTAAAGAAGAAAGCAACACAGACCTCTTTAGTTAGCCAGTTGTCCCCTGAAGAAATCCTCAGCCTGTGAATCATAAAGCAAACGACAGGTCTCCCACATCCCACATATTTCTAAACATTTCTCTTTCCAATCACATCAGCCAATTTCATTCTTTAATGGATTCACTCACAAATGGTAGGATCTCCTCCTAGACCAAAGGTTGTTTCCAACTTCTTGACAGACTCTGAAACTCATCAAAAACAATTCTCACCTGAAAACCGATGAAGATCCAATAGTACGTTGTCCAATTCTTCGTACTGCATATGGCAACTCTTGAGATATCTGTCAAGCAGCAAACTACATAGACAGGCACACAAAGAGGCTTCTTCCCATCATCCCACAAGGACATGTTGAAATTATGCATTGTACTGACTTTATCCCAAGAACATCTTTACTTTTGGAATAGTAGAATAGAAAGGTTCTTACGTTTCATTTTCTCTATAGAAGAAGACGCTCTTCTCTCTTCTTTGAAACTATTGGTTAGAAAAAAAAGAGAAAAAAACCCTCCCGCAACAACAATACAAATATTATCCCATACTTTTACACAATAAAATCCATAACATTTAAAGAAGAAAGCAACACAGACCTCTTTAGTTAGCCAGTTGTCCCCTGAAGAAATCCTCAGCCTGTGAATCATAAAGCAAACGACAGGTCTCCCACATCCCACATATTTCTAAACATTTCTCTTTCCAATCACATCAGCCAATTTCATTCTTTAATGGATTCACTCACAATTGGTAGGATCTCCTCCTAGACCAAAGGTTGTTTCCAACTTCTTGAGAGACTCTGAAACTCATCAAAAACAATTCTCACCTGAAAACCGATGAAGATCCAATAGTACGTTGTCCAATTCTTCGTACTGCATATGGCAACTCTTGAGATATCTGTCAAGCAGCAAACTACATAGACAGGCACACAAAGAGGCTTCTTCCCATCATCCCACAAGGACATGTTGAAATTATGCATTGTACTGACTTTATCCCAAGAACATCTTTACTTTTGGAATAGTAGAATAGAAAGGTTCTTACGTTTCATTTTCTCTATAGAAGAAGACGCTCTTCTCTCTTCTTTGAAACTATTGGTTCGAAAAAAAAGAGAAAAAAACCCTCCCGCAACAACAATACAAATATTATCCCATACTTTTACACAATAAAATCCATTACATTTAAAGAAAAAAGCAACACAGACCTCTTTAGTTAGCCAGTTGTCCCCTGAAGAAATCCTCAGCCTGTGAATCATAAAGCAAACGACAGGTCTCCCACATCCCACATATTTCTAAACATTTCTCTTTCCAATCACATCAGCCAATTTCATTCTGTAATGGATTCACTCACAATTGGTAGGATCTCCTCCTAGACCAAAGGTTGTTTCCAACTTCTTGAGAGACTCTGAAACTCATCAAAAACAATTCTCACCTGAAAACCGATGAAGATCCAATAGCACATTGTCCAATTCTTCGTACTGCATATGGCAACTCTTGAGATATCTGTCAAGCAGCAAACTACATAGACAGGCACACAAAGAGGCTTCTTCCCATCATCCCACAAGGACATGTTGAAATTATGCATTGTACTGACTTTATCCCAAGAACATCTTTACTTTTTGGAATAGTAGAATAGAAAGGTTCTTACGTTTCATTTTCTCTATAGAAGAAGACGCTCTTCTCTCTTCTTTGAAACTATTGGTTAGAAAAAAAAGAGAAACAACCCTCCCGCAACAACAATACAAATATTATCCCATACTTTTACACAATAAAATCCATAACATTTAAAGAAGAAAGCAACACAGACCTCTTTAGTTAGCCAGTTGTCCCCTGAAGAAATCCTCAGCCTGTGAATCATAAAGCAAACGACAG
Source organism: Pelobates fuscus (assembly GCF_036172605.1). Lineage (NCBI taxonomy): Eukaryota > Metazoa > Chordata > Amphibia > Anura > Pelobatidae > Pelobates > Pelobates fuscus. The sequence continues at coordinate 91,621,947 of NC_086328.1, forward strand.
GTCTCCCACATCCCACATATTTCTAAACATTTCTCTTTCCAATCACATCAGCCAATTTCATTCTTTAATGGATTCACTCACAATTGGTAGGATCTCTTCCTAGACCAAAGGTTGTTTCCAACTTCTTCAGAGGCTCTGAAACTCATCAAAAACAATTCTCACCTGAAAACTGATGAAGATCCAATAGCACGTTGTCCAATTCTTCGTACTGCATATGGCAACTCTTGAGATATCTGTCAAGCAGCAAACTACATAGACAGGCACACAAAGAGGCTTCTTCCCATCATCCCACAAGGACATGTTGAAATTATGCATTGTACTGACTTAATCCCAAGAACATCTTTACTTTTGGAATAGTAGAATAGAAAGGTTCTTACGTTTCATTTTCTCTATAGAAGAAGACGCTCTTCTCTCTTCTTTGAAACTATTGGTTAGAAAAAAAAGAGAAACAACCCTCCCGCAACAACAATACAAATATTATCCCATACTTTTACACAATAAAATCCATAACATTTAAAGAAGAAAGCAACACAGACCTCTTTAGTTAGCCAGTTGTCCCCTGAAGAAATCCTCAGCCTGTGAATCATAAAGCAAACGACAGGTCTCCCACATCCCACATATTTCTAAACATTTCTCTTTCCAATCACATCAGCCAATTTCATTCTTTAATGGATTCACTCACAATTGGTAGGATCTCTTCCTAGACCAAAGGTTGTTTCCAACTTCTTCAGAGGCTCTGAAACTCATCAAAAACAATTCTCACCTGAAAACCGATGAAGATCCAATAGCACGTTGTCCAATTCTTCGTACTGCATATGGCAACTCTTGAGATATCTGTCAAGCAGCAAACTACATAGACAGGCACACAAAGAGGCTTCTTCCCATCATCCCACAAGGACATGTTGAAATTATGCATTGTACTGACTTAATCCCAAGAACATCTTTACTTTTGGAATAGTAGAATAGAAAGGTTCTTACGTTTCATTTTCTCTATAGAAGAAGACGCTCTTCTCTCTTCTTTGAAACTATTGGTTAGAAAAAAAAGAGAAACAACCCTCCCGCAACAACAATACAAATATTATCCCATACTTTTACACAATAAAATCCATAACATTTAAAGAAGAAAGCAACACAGACCTCTTTAGTTAGCCAGTTGTCCCCTGAAGAAATCCTCAGCCTGTGAATCATAAAGCAAACGACAGGTCTCCCACATCCCACATATTTCTAAACATTTCTCTTTCCAATCACATCAGCCAATTTCATTCTTTAATGGATTCACTCACAATTGGTAGGATCTCTTCCTAGACCAAAGGTTGTTTCCAACTTCTTCAGAGGCTCTGAAACTCATCAAAAACAATTCTCACCTGAAAACCGATGAAGATCCAATAGCACGTTGTCCAATTCTTCGTACTGCATATGGCAACTCTTGAGATATCTGTCAAGCAGCAAACTACATAGACAGGCACACAAAGAGGCTTCTTCCCATCATCCCACAAGGACATGTTGAAATTATGCATTGTACTGACTTTATCCCAAGAACATCTTTACTTTTGGAATAGTAGAATAGAAAGGTTCTTACGTTTCATTTTCTCTATAGAAGAAGACGCTCTTCTCTCTTCTTTGAAACTATTGGTTAGAAAAAAAAGAGAAACAACCCTCCCGCAACAACAATACAAATATTATCCCATACTTTTACACAATAAAATCCATAACATTTAAAGAAGAAAGCAACACAGACCTCTTTAGTTAGCCAGTTGTCCCCTGAAGAAATCCTCAGCCTGTGAATCATAAAGCAAACGACATGTCTCCCACATCCCACATATTTCTAAACATTTCTCTTTCCAATCACATCAGCCAATTTCATTCTTTAATGGATTCACTCACAATTGGTAGGATCTCCTCCTAGACCAAAGGTTGTTTCCAACTTCTTCAGAGACTCTGAAACTCATCAAAAACAATTCTCACCTGAAAACCGATGAAGATCCAATAGCACGTTGTCCAATTCTTCGTACTGCATATGGCAACTCTTGAGATATCTGTCAAGCAGCAAACTACATAGACAGGCACACAAAGAGGCTTCTTCCCATCATCCCACAAGGACATGTTGAAATTATGCATTGTACTGACTTTATCCCAAGAACATCTTTACTTTTGGAATAGTAGAATAGAAAGGTTCTTACATTTCATTTTGTCTATAGAAGAAGACGCTCTTCTCTCTTCTTTGAAACTATTGGTTAGAAAACAAAGAGAAACAACCCTCCCGCAACAACAATACAAATATTATCCCATACTTTTACACAATAAAATCCATTACATTTAAAGAAGAAAGCAACACAGACCTCTTTAGTTAGCCAGTTGTCCCCTGAAGAAATCCTCAGCCTGTGAATCATAAAGCAAACGACAGGTCTCCCACATCCCACATATTTCTAAACATTTCTCTTTCCAATCACATCAGCCAATTTCATTCTTTAATGGATTCACTCACAATTGGTAGGATCTCTTCCTAGACCAAAGGTTGTTTCCAACTTCTTGAGAGACTCTGAAACTCATCAAAAACAATTCTCACCTGAAAACCGATGAAGATCCAATAGCACGTTGTCCAATTCTTCGTACTGCATATGGCAACTCTTGAGATATCTGTCAAGCAGCAAACTACATAGACAGGCACACAAAGAGGCTTCTTCCCATCATCCCACAAGGACATGTTGAAATTATGCATTGTACTGACTTTATCCCAAGAACATCTTTACTTTTGGAATAGTAGAATAGAAAGGTTCTTACGTTTCATTTTCTCTATAGAAGAAGATGCTCTTCTCTCTTCTTTGAAACTATTGGTTAGAAAAAAAAGAGAAACAACCCTCCCGCAACAACAATACAAATATTATCCCATACTTTTACACAATAAAATCCATAACATTTAAAGAAGAAAGCAACACAGACCTCTTTAGTTAGCCAGTTGTCCCCTGAAGAAATCCTCAGCCTGTGAATCATAAAGCAAACGACAGGTCTCCCACATCCCACATATTTCTAAACATTTCTCTTTCCAATCACATCAGCCAATTTCATTCTTTAATGGATTCACTCACAAATGGTAGGATCTCCTCCTAGACCAAAGGTTGTTTCCAACTTCTTGACAGACTCTGAAACTCATCAAAAACAATTCTCACCTGAAAACCGATGAAGATCCAATAGTACGTTGTCCAATTCTTCGTACTGCATATGGCAACTCTTGAGATATCTGTCAAGCAGCAAACTACATAGACAGGCACACAAAGAGGCTTCTTCCCATCATCCCACAAGGACATGTTGAAATTATGCATTGTACTGACTTTATCCCAAGAACATCTTTACTTTTGGAATAGTAGAATAGAAAGGTTCTTACGTTTCATTTTCTCTATAGAAGAAGACGCTCTTCTCTCTTCTTTGAAACTATTGGTTAGAAAAAAAAGAGAAAAAAACCCTCCCGCAACAACAATACAAATATTATCCCATACTTTTACACAATAAAATCCATAACATTTAAAGAAGAAAGCAACACAGACCTCTTTAGTTAGCCAGTTGTCCCCTGAAGAAATCCTCAGCCTGTGAATCATAAAGCAAACGACAGGTCTCCCACATCCCACATATTTCTAAACATTTCTCTTTCCAATCACATCAGCCAATTTCATTCTTTAATGGATTCACTCACAATTGGTAGGATCTCCTCCTAGACCAAAGGTTGTTTCCAACTTCTTGAGAGACTCTGAAACTCATCAAAAACAATTCTCACCTGAAAACCGATGAAGATCCAATAGTACGTTGTCCAATTCTTCGTACTGCATATGGCAACTCTTGAGATATCTGTCAAGCAGCAAACTACATAGACAGGCACACAAAGAGGCTTCTTCCCATCATCCCACAAGGACATGTTGAAATTATGCATTGTACTGACTTTATCCCAAGAACATCTTTACTTTTGGAATAGTAGAATAGAAAGGTTCTTACGTTTCATTTTCTCTATAGAAGAAGACGCTCTTCTCTCTTCTTTGAAACTATTGGTTAGAAAAAAAAGAGAAAAAAACCCTCCCGCAACAACAATACAAATATTATCCCATACTTTTACACAATAAAATCCATAACATTTAAAGAAGAAAGCAACACAGACCTCTTTAGTTAGCCAGTTGTCCCCTGAAGAAATCCTCAGCCTGTGAATCATAAAGCAAACGACAGGTCTCCCACATCCCACATATTTCTAAACATTTCTCTTTCCAATCACATCAGCCAATTTCATTCTTTAATGGATTCACTCACAATTGGTAGGATCTCCTCCTAGACCAAAGGTTGTTTCCAACTTCTTGAGAGACTCTGAAACTCATCAAAAACAATTCTCACCTGAAAACCGATGAAGATCCAATAGTACGTTGTCCAATTCTTCGTACTGCATATGGCAACTCTTGAGATATCTGTCAAGCAGCAAACTACATAGACAGGCACACAAAGAGGCTTCTTCCCATCATCCCACAAGGACATGTTGAAATTATGCATTGTACTGACTTTATCCCAAGAACATCTTTACTTTTGGAATAGTAGAATAGAAAGGTTCTTACGTTTCATTTTCTCTATAGAAGAAGACGCTCTTCTCTCTTCTTTGAAACTATTGGTTCGAAAAAAAAGAGAAAAAAACCCTCCCGCAACAACAATACAAATATTATCCCATACTTTTACACAATAAAATCCATTACATTTAAAGAAAAAAGCAACACAGACCTCTTTAGTTAGCCAGTTGTCCCCTGAAGAAATCCTCAGCCTGTGAATCATAAAGCAAACGACAGGTCTCCCACATCCCACATATTTCTAAACATTTCTCTTTCCAATCACATCAGCCAATTTCATTCTTTAATGGATTCACTCACAATTGGTAGGATCTCCTCCTAGACCAAAGGTTGTTTCCAACTTCTTGAGAGACTCTGAAACTCATCAAAAACAATTCTCACCTGAAAACCGATGAAGATCCAATAGCACATTGTCCAATTCTTCGTACTGCATATGGCAACTCTTGAGATATCTGTCAAGCAGCAAACTACATAGACAGGCACACAAAGAGGCTTCTTCCCATCATCCCACAAGGACATGTTGAAATTATGCATTGTACTGACTTTATCCCAAGAACATCTTTACTTTTTGGAATAGTAGAATAGAAAGGTTCTTACGTTTCATTTTCTCTATAGAAGAAGACGCTCTTCTCTCTTCTTTGAAACTATTGGTTAGAAAAAAAAGAGAAACAACCCTCCCGCAACAACAATACAAATATTATCCCATACTTTTACACAATAAAATCCATAACATTTAAAGAAGAAAGCAACACAGACCTCTTTAGTTAGCCAGTTGTCCCCTGAAGAAATCCTCAGCCTGTGAATCATAAAGCAAACGACAGGTCTCCCACATCCCACATATTTCTAAACATTTCTCTTTCCAATCACATCAGCCAATTTCATTCTTTAATGGATTCACTCACAATTGGTAGGATCTCTTCCTAGACCAAAGGTTGTTTCCAACTTCTTCAGAGGCTCTGAAACTCATCAAAAACAATTCTCACCTGAAAACCGATGAAGATCCAATAGCACGTTGTCCAATTCTTCGTACTGCATATGGCAACTCTTGAGATATCTGTCAAGCAGCAAACTACATAGACAGGCACACAAAGAGGCTTCTTCCCATCATCCCACAAGGACATGTTGAAATTATGCATTGTACTGACTTTATCCCAAGAACATCTTTACTTTTGGAATAGTAGAATAGAAAGGTTCTTACGTTTCATTTTCTCTATAGAAGAAGATGCTCTTCTCTCTTCTTTGAAACTATTGGTTAGAAAAAAAAAGGAAACAACCCTCCCGCAACAACAATACAAATATTATCCCATACTTTTACACAATAAAATCCATAACATTTAAAGAAGAAAGCAACACAGACCTCTTTAGTTAGCCAGTTGTCCCCTGAAGAAATCCTCAGCCTGTGAATCATAAAGCAAACGACAGGTCTCCCACATCCCACATATTTCTAAACATTTCTCTTTCCAATCACATCAGCCAATTTCATTCTTTAATGGATTCACTCACAATTGGTAGGATCTCTTCCTAGACCAAAGGTTGTTTCCAACTTCTTCAGAGGCTCTGAAACTCATCAAAAACAATTCTCACCTGAAAACTGATGAAGATCCAATAGCACGTTGTCCAATTCTTCGTACTGCATATGGCAACTCTTGAGATATCTGTCAAGCAGCAAACTACATAGACAGGCACACAAAGAGGCTTCTTCTTCCAATCATCCCACAAGGACATGTTGAAATTATGCATTGTACTGACTTTATCCCAAGAACATCTTTACTTTTGGAATACTAGAATAGAAAGGGTCTTACATTTCATTTTCTCTATACAAGAAGACGCTCTTCTCTCTTCTTTGAAACTATTGGTTGGAAAAAAAAGAGAAACAACCCTCCCGCAACAACAATACAAATATTATCCCATACTTTTACACAATAAAATCCATTACATTTAAAGTAGAAAGCAACACAGACCTCTTTAGTTAGCCAGTTGTCCCCTGAAGAAATCCTCAGCCTGTGAATCATAAAGCAAACGACAGGTCTCCCACATCCCACATATTTCTAAACATTTCTCTTTCCAATCACATCAGCCAATTTCATTCTTTAATGGATTCACTCACAATTGGTAGGATCTCCTCCTAGACCAAAGGTTGTTTCCAACTTCTTGAGAGACTCTGAAACTCATCAAAAACAATTCTCACCTGAAAACCGATGAAGATCCAATAGCACGTTGTTCAATTCTTCGTACTGCATATGGCAACTCTTGAGATATCTGTCAAGTAGCAAACTACATAGACAGGCACACAAAGAGGCTTCTTCCCATCATCCCACAAGGACATGTTGAAATTATGCATTGTACTGACATTATCCCAATAACATCTTTACTTTTGGAATAGTATAATAGAAAGGTTCTTACATTTCATTTTCTCTATAGAAGAAGATTATCTCTCCTCTTTAATACTATTCGGTAAAAATTGAAAACCCTAACATAACAATGCAATAATAACCTATACTTCTTCACAACAAAATCCATTACATTTGAATAAGAAAGCAACACAGATCTAGTTAGCCAGTTTTCCCCTGAAGAAATCCTCAGCCTGTGAATCATAAAGCAAACGACAGGTCTCCCACATCCCACATATTTCTATACATTTCTCTTTCCAATCACATCAACCATTTTCTTTAACTCATGGATTCACTCACAATTTGTAGCGTCTCCTGCTATATAAGGGTTCTTCAAACTATAGCAACATCTGGAGGGCCGGAGTTTGGAAAACCCTGTTCTAGACCCAAAGCTGTTTTCCCAACAACCTCAATAGACTCAGAAATTCATTAAGAGGACACGCAACTCACCTGATAATTGACCAGCAAGTGATCCACTTCTACAAACAGCATATGAGGGCTTCTGAGCAACCAGTCACCACAAACAGGCTGTATCCTCTTACCCCAAAATGACATGCTGCCATTATGCATTGCACCAACATATTTTCCCAAACATCTTTACTTTTAAAATACAGTTTTAGAGAGGTTCTTACACATCCCACATATTTCTACACATTTCTTTCCCATCAGCAATTTTCATACTTTTATGGATTCACTCACAATTGTTCGTGTTTTGGGTTACTTCGAAAGCTCTTCGGGAATCGCTGAAACTAATTAAAACATGACACATTGCCCATCTGACAATAACCGAATATCCACCAACAAGTGATTAATTTCTCCATATGGTGACTCTTGAAATAAATGCCAGTCAGACAACTAGATTTTATATATATATATATATATATATATATATACACTTCTTCCTTTAAAAACAAGTATACAACTCTCAGGAAAGCAAATAAAAAGAGGATTTATCCCCCACGTGATCAAACATTAAAACATCTCAACAACATCATGACTTCTATTTTATCATTTCAATAAAAATAAAAAATAAGTCTTGGAATAAAGCTGTTCTACAGAAATACGGTTTTGCATTTCGTCATAGAAACAAGAACAAATGGTATGATGGAGGAATTATCTTAATCCATGATAGGTAGTTTCAACTTTTTCCTGAAAAGCCTTTCCATTAACATTACATTACATTGCTCACCTGACAATTGTTAAGAATTTAACTTATTGTTTTTCTGTTGATCGAAACTTCTGAGATTCTTTTGTAATGTCAGCAGCTCTTTCGGAATCCCCTTTATTTCATTTGGCATTTAGCAATGATATTCTCCCCTGCTCTTATCTTTTGTTTTCTAATCTAGGAATAGAAAGGCTCTTACAAATTACGATTTCTCTGCAGGTAGAAGAACTCTTCTCTTCTTTGTGTCTCCAGATGATGTTCAGAAAATGCTTTTGTTTGTTATTTGAATTAGGTTAACCTAACAGAAACCAGATGACCCTTCTCTTATAACAGCAGACAGACATCTTGATGTGTCTTTTTTGCAAAATACTAGAAGTGAATTCATGGGTTGCTTTTTTTTTTTTTTAACAATGTAATATACTGAGCATACCTACTTTTAATAAATTCTTATTCTTGCAATGTAACAAACATTTCCTTTTAATTGGGTCCAAACCACAAATAAAACCTGTATTATAAAACGTTCTCTTTTCATCCCCAATAGTGAAGCCATACTTTGTAAAAAATTCTTAAACTGCAATATTTTAAAGTTATATAATCCTATAACCCTGAAAAACAATTGTACATGGTCAAGCTTTTTTTTTTTATCTTGATACCCAATTTATTAAAACACATTGTTTAAAAAAAAAAAAAAAAAGTTTATGTTGAGTTTTTTTCAAAAGAGGTCCTCAGTATTTATATTTTAGTACACACGTCAGAGAACAACTTTACTACCGCATTTTATAATAATTTTACCATTGGATCAATTTCTAAATTAATCATGACTAAAAATGAGCAGTTGGGTAAATACATTATCGCCATTTATATAGCGCCAACAGATTCCGTAGCACTTTACAATATTATGAGAGGGGGATGTAACTATAAATAGGACAATTACAAATTAACATTAGTTCTGCTAGAAAACGTGTATGTAGTGTAATTTTAGAAGAGGCCCACTCTCAATTTAATATATTGTATCTTTAAATACAGTAACTTTGCTTAACTGATGCCTTTAGTTAAATTAGTTGGGTAGATTGTAGTTGCAGGCCTAAGTTACATTGCGTTAAGAAAATTATATTATGTGTTTGTATCCATTCTCATGAATGATTAGATTTTCAACCTGTATCATACTTCTATAGTACCTTCCTTTCCACTTTCAACATGTTAGGGCAGGGCTGCACAATTCTGGAATGCAACAAAAACCATCACATTAAATCAGTGAAATCATTTTATGTATTTTTTTTCAGTTCGCCATCAGTTGCTACAATGTGCCTTGTTAATATAATTTAATGTATTTATAGGTTTATCCATACCTAAGCAAAAATGTGTCCCCTGCCTTTATGGAAAAGTATATATTAAAACTAGGTTCTCAACATAGCATCCCAACAATGCACACAAGTACATGTACAAACCCCCTTGAAGATTCTACCATTAGCGACCGGGCGTTCTGCTGTAATTAAGGACATGGAGAAGATACCCATCTGTAGTGCTGTCATGGATCTATCCAGAAAATTATAGATTTGTATATATTTATTTGACATGAAGTTCTCATCATAGTAGCCCAACGTTTCACTCAAACAGAAACACCATCTTTTAATGTGGCTACTTGGGGATCTTTAAGATCACGCATACTGCCATTTTACATTGGCATCTATCAAGAGACACCTACCTTACTAAAGAGCACTCTTCTTCCCCAGTCTTTGGGCATTGTCTCAAGTCATCACAACGCTTGCATTTGAAGTATAATCGAAGCTGGCTCTAACCACTACTGTTAAACAGGATTTGTTGCTGTGAAACTCAAGATGATATTGTTTTAGAGTAAGCCCCTACATTCCTTTTGAGGATAAGTCAATTTTGCTTTATTTAGAAATGATGTTTACATGCATTAAAACTATTGGCTTGAATAGAATGTGCAGTTAACTCCTACCATGACACGCAGCACCCGTTATCTATACGGTTATGACAAAGCATCTAACTTTGATAATTTTGCTTGCCCAGTCCTAGTGCACTTTCATTTTAATGTAGTTTCATTAAGGTAAGCACATGTGTATGTGCGCATATATAGGTGATTTCTGTTGTCACTTTAACTTGTTTAAACTTTGATTCATCATTTGGAAATACCAAGCTTTTAAACTAGAGAATGAAGCTCATAAAATTATGAAAATACGGAATAATTTGAGATATTTGTAAATCGGTTTTCCCTCAAATATGATAAAAGTCCACTGACCCACAACTGCAAAATATTAATGGAGTTTCACTTAAAACAATTTTGAAGCTAATCCAATTAGAACTTGAGACTTCGTTAACAGGCAGACATACCTGCTAACAAAATATTTTACCTTGATTTAATTGACTTATCTGAAGTTGCAGGCAAAAGTTTAATGATGGCCAGTAAAATTTCCAGTATGAAAAAACTAATTTACATATATTGACTTGGGTAAAATTATCTTTGCAAGATTTTCCATGTCTAACTGAAATCACCATTCACATAACTAGTATCCAAATCCTCATACCTGAATTCCTTTGAGACTTGTGTAATGTTCAGTAACTTGTAGTCTAGGAAGAACACTTAAGAAATGCTGATATATGGACCTTCTGGAACTGACTTGGTACTATGGACCTCTTGGCAGGGTCTTGAAACTACAGACTGCTTGGCAGTAATGTGATAATATGGACCCTTCTTGGAAGACACTTTAGTGCAGTTCAAGAATTCCCACAAGGGATACCAGACCACCAGAAGTATGTTCTCCCAGTGAAGCAGTTTCTAGAGTGCCAAAAACAATTTCAGCTTTAAAAACATGAAAGGAAAGAAAATCCAACAGTTATTGTAACCTAAAAGGGACTATAATAATGTTTATTATATGGTTTATGGCATGATGTATTCCTATTGATGGGGGAGTGTAAAAGCAATATGTACAATAGCCATATTTGAAGATATAAACTGTGACATACAGCCACATATCTGCATACCTTTGAAATGCTTCATATGACCAGAACCCTGTTAAATCGTATGCAAGCCTTATTTGAAAGCATCTTTCTTGTGAAGAGCTGGTTATTTGCAAATCATCCTATGGTGAATGGGCTTTGGTAAAACCAGGAAAGAAAAATAAATGTTGAACAAAGAACTCTGAAAAACATGCATGGAGAAAAAAAAAAAATTCTATTCCTGGCAAGCGTCACCTATAAGGGAGTCAAGAATAACAGCTATTTAAATTTCATATAATCTAAGGCTGCATCTTAGCTGACCCAAATCCATTTTATGTAAAAAAAAAAAAAAAATGTGTGTGTGTGTTTATATATATATTATATATATATATATATATATATATATATATATATATATATATATAAAAGCACTGTATGAACTGAAGGCAAATAACAGTGCATTTAGCTAAATGCAAAGGGATTTATTAGGGTTACAAAAGTTGATACTGTTAAAATGCAAACTCATGCATTACTTGAGAATAAATTATATATTTGTCCTGTATGGGAGATAACACCCTGAATTTAATGGTTGGAAAATGTTCATTGTTACAGAAGATTGGAACTGGGATAATGAAAAAAAAATAGTGGCTGTAAAAATAGCTAGTGACAAAATGTTGAGGATAATACAGTACGTAGTGTCACATGAAAGATATGCCTTTGCCAGATATTACGCTTAATGTCAGCACAGCCTGATGGGAAAATGGTCCACCTACACCAGGCCCCTCCTATATGGATATGTTCGCCTTAATATGAAGACAATGTTTTCCACATGTGTATTCTGCACAGGTGTTGTGAATGTACTAGAATACATGCAATGTCGCAGACCTTTCCACAGACTTATCTGCCAGAGATGCTGCTCACTTTAGTGCTTTGACTGTTCACATCCTCCACTGAGAATAAGTAACCTGTCCAAGGAAATTAAACCAAACATTGTTCAGAAACTGAAGTCATCGTCAGTTTGATAAGACAAACCATTAAGACATTTAAAAAAAAAAAAATATGTACCCATTATAACCAATTAATGTGCTCTAGTTTTTTTTGGTTTAAAAGGTTGTAAAGTACTTAGCATATTTAGGAACTCTGGTCCATGGATAGAGGTGGAACACAAAATATGAACAAGTGAGGACATGTCGCGTTTACCTGAAAGATAACCACCAAAAGGTTTGTATAACCTCCCAGCAATGAGACATAGAAACAGTCGTAAATCTGTACATTTTTTAATTAAACTTAATTTTACAGATATCCAATATATACACTGATAAAACATTGCAAAAATACAACAAAGAAAGATCTTACTTGGAAATACATCTTTACCAGAGCATATGCAGAAGGAACCATCTGATGCACTGAGAAACAAACACCTGACTGTGATAGTAAGAAAACTACCTAGGAAGGAATTCAAAACATCCACATGTGTTACAACTAGCAGGACATAAACCACAGAAAAGTATGGTTACTTGAAGGCAATTCATGAGTATTTGCCACATTTCAGCACGTGTAGGGATGTGGACTACATAGGAGTATAGTTTGTCTTGTGGGAAGATGGGGGATTCATTAAAACTGGAAACCAAGAATAGTTACAATTCTAAACTGTTAACGTTATGTATTAATAGGGAATTGTGAGAATGACGCCTGAGAAGTAATCAGCAGTCACTGGGGGAAAAAAGTTATAAGCCTAGATCTAAAATTAAAAATTACTCAGCTGAAGCAGCTGCTATTGGTGGAAACGTGATAAGGACTGCTAAAGTGAACATATTGAAGGAATATAATTAAATCCCTCAGGTGATGAATATTGGAAACCAGGTGGACAAGTTTTTACTTGAGTGCTTACCAAAAAGGGTGCCTTATAATGACCCACTGAATTCTTGATAGCCAAGTCTGCAGCCTAGACATTGGGATGCAGTGTGTGCTTACCAAAGGGTTGTAACAGCATAATGGCCACCCACCAGAGGATGCTGAATCTTCAGGATGTGTGGATTTCATTTATGAGAAGCTATACGCTGACAGAAGCAAACAAACAAAATAGCTAAATGGTTACCAAAAAACTGTAAATAACTAACTCAGACTTGGGAGTGAGGTGAAGTTAAAAAATAAGGGGGGTTATGGTCAAGTTTTACATAAATACAGTTATCTAAACACAAATGCAGTATGAATTAGAACATTAAAAAAGTATGCAATATGTTCAAAAAATAGTTACAGGTTGTGCAATTTAAATTAATGAACAGTGAAACCAATACTTGCATTACAATATGGACATGCTACAAAGTTGCACATAATAGAGTTATAGCACATTGCTACATTCCCTTGGAAAACCAGAACGAAAATACCAGATCTCAGATAAAATCCTCATTTTGTAAACACTCAAAACAGAAGTGGGCGGCTGGTGACGGTCATCAATTTCAGCATTTCGAAAGTTCATATCTGTAACAAAGTCTTTGTGTTGGCAACTTCCATTGCATGACATGTTTAGACGGTCCACGCTCAATGAATCTGATAGAAATTATTAGCACATGCACATTTATCAACCATTTTAAGGCTCCACAAATTCTCACTAAATTCCAGCTGCTTCAAAATAACACCAGCATTCTACCATAATGACAAAACACTAAAACTACTATTCTGTTTAATAAATCTAGACAATGCCTGGTCTGGATCACTGTGTGGGAGGGCCGCAAAGAAACTATCCCACCACTTTAGAATTAATCCCCGCCCCTAATCCGGGTGATCCAATCAATGGTCTGATACAGAGCATGCGCGTCACAAAGAAAACGACGGCACGACAATCATTAAGCCCCGCCCACACCGAGAAGCTCGGCGGCCATCTTTATCAGTAAAAACAGGGCGTCGTCTGAAACCGGGGAATAGTACATTGTGTGTCGGAATAACAAATAATAATCACTATTCCCTGCTTTAATAAAAACCTAATCTAGATTATATAGGAAATTATAAAATGTACCGCGGATTAAACCACCATCTTTTATTAACACGGGTTTAGAGATTTATTAAATGTTATTAACACCGTGCTGATCAGAGACCGTGAGGTAATCTCAATATTAATAATAATAATAATAATCGGGGACTTTAAATATTATTCAGATTATATCCCAAACTAGGCACCGTGATTAGAACACGATACAACTACCCGCCCACAAAACAATCATCAATATTAATAAACATTAACCGAGCGGTATAGCAGCTGTTATCGGATTTAACATTAAATACGTTACATGGATAGAATTATTACCCTCTCCATACAGTGTATCTAGACCTTTTATCCCCTCCATATAATTTATATCTAGACCTTTTATCTCCTCCATACTTTATAAATATAATTTTTAGTCCCTCCAAACATTAGTTTTTAGCCCCTCGGATACATATAAAACCTATGGCTGTGGTCAATGTTATATATATTGAGCAGCTGGAATTTAGTTTGAAATACCTGCGGAGACTACAACCGGCGATGGAGCGTGTAAAACAGCTGATAAATAAAAGTAAAACATGAAATAACGACGTAAAAGCGATCAGCCGTTGAGGATCCTCTTCTTGGTCCAGAGCGCTTCACACATTCTTCGATACTGCGACGTAACTAAGGAGTGGTTGCCGTGGCACTGCCTATTATAACCTCCTGTCTGTGACGTAAGCGAAAGACGTTTCACGGTTAAAGTTTCCTTCCGCAGCGAACCTCAGTGAGGGACAGACAAAATAGTTCCGAATAGGTTCTATTGTTATTGCTTTAATATAATTTATAAGTTAATAGAGACTAAACGGACGTCTCACCAGACGTCTTGGTGAAAACCAGCACATTCTTATTTATTAAAATAGTATATTATCTGCTCTGGAACTGGAACGGTTGCAATGTAAATAAATTACTAATAAAATATATACTTGAAATCTGTCAGTATTACTCACTAAGGTGAAACGGATATCAAAAAGCACACAAAGTGTTAGTAAATAGATAAAAAGTGGTAACCAATGGGATGGGCAGCTACATACAGAAAAGCCACTTGGCAAATGGTAATCTTAAATTCAAAATATATAGTATGAGGGCTCCAAAAATGTAGGTGGGTAAAAGAAACACATAATGTTCCTATAGGTAAAAAATAATAAATATGCCTTTAATGAAATACAGCAGCTTAAATAATGAAACAAAAAATGAACAAACAATTCCCCTCAATGTAAATAAACCTCTTAAGTAAATAATGTATCTAGTTCTTGTAACTGTTCATAACATAAACTTCCCAAATGGGAGAAAAACTGCAACAGTTCCAATTTATATAGAAGCAGCCCAGAATGTAAAGTTTAATGTAAGCACAGAAAGGGGGCAGGGTAACTAAATGCTGCAAAAATCTGCAGACACATGTATTACTAAAACAAGAAATCAGTAAACAATATAAATACTTAAATCGGTAGGTATCCCTCTATTAGAGGAGAAATATATATGAATCAGATGTACAAAAAATAGATAGTACTTATTAGGGATCGACCGATATTGACTTTTTAGAGCCGATACCGATAATCTGTGAATTTTGAGGCCGATAGCCGATAACGATATTCTGTACATTTACCATTTCGAAAAAAAAAACTATTTCTACACAAATCTACTGTTAACTAAACATGTTTATTTTTGTGCAAATTTTTTTTATTAAGGTAAATGATAAGGCAGCAGACTCCCTTGCATCGAAGGTGCACCATGACCGGCTGAAATAGACACTAGTCAGTGAACCTGAGGGATAAAAGACTACTGGGTACAAGATTTGTTTCTTAGGAATTACTGACTGATTGATGAATGAGTGATAGCTATGGTCTCCATAGCTTGCAGGAACAGAGGATAGGACATATGTGTAAGCCTCAACACATTTCACAATGCAACGCATTAAAAATATAGCTGCAGGAAACAAAGATTTAGTGAAACAGACCCAAGGTAATATCTGATAAATGGCAGAACACATTGTAGAAGCACTCTTCACATTGTTTAATATACACTGAACAAAATAATAAACGCAACACTTGTTTTTGCCCCCATTTTTCATGAGCTGAACTCAAAGATCTAAGACTTTTTTTCATGTACACAAAAGGCCTATTTCTCTCAAATATTTTTCACAAATCTGTCTACATCTGTGTTAGTGAGCACTTCTCCTTTGCTGAGATAATCCATCCACCTCACAGGTGTGGCATATCAAGATGCTGATTAGACCGCATGATTATTGCACAGGTTTGCCTTAGGCTGGCCACAAGAAAACAAAGACCCTTAGGTAGGTGCAAGAAACACAAAACCCAGACCCTGCAGCAATAGAATAAAGCTATCTTTCACCTTGTTTTCCACACTACTATTAAACATGGTGGTGGATCTGTGTCACACAGCAAATCAAGGGAAAATCAATAGTGATTCATAGGATATGTACTAAATATATTTTGTGTTTCGTTAGCATATTTAACAACTGGGGACTTGCTCATCTAGTTAATAGAAATGTCTCTTGAGTGTACCCGAGGCATTCCCATGTTAATCTTAAATCCAAGTGTGGTAGCAATGTCTCTGTATCCTGCTGTATATAAAAACTGAAATAAATTTCTGACGATACTTTGTTGCCAGCCTTGGGATTTCACATAACATCTTAGTTCATGGGAGGCGTTCTCTATTCCTTCTGTATTGGTTTGGCTATAATGTACTACTGTTTGTTATCCACAATTGTACAGCACCGCATAATATACTGGAGCTTTAAAAATACCAATAATAGTAATTAAAGTACTTGGATTTTTGCTTTCACTTTGTGATGAAGCACCTAGTATATAGGTCCTCAGGATCAAGAAAAAGATGCTGCAATATGTCACAGCTTGCTTTGGTACTGCAGATAGAGTGATTGAGTCAGAATCCTGGGACCTCACCCAGCCATCAGACACACCACAACTGCTAAGGAGAGCTTTTTAGTCACATTGACTTTGACTCCTTTGTACAACCTGCTTCATGTACAATAAGTTATTCCTTCCAAATCTAACACAGACATTAGAATTGCTTGTGTGTAAGCATGGACGAAAGGGTCGGCTAACAGATTGGAAAACACAAATATTCCTTTGCTATTTTATGTAGTTCATAAAAGATAACTTTCCATACTGTATTAAAGTAGAGTGAGGCTACCATCAGTTTAATAATAAAAGGCAATTACACATGTTTTTTCAAGTAGTTAAGATACTTATTCAGACTCTGTTTTCCCATTACAATGAAAAAAAGAAGCCCAACACCCCTATGAGATCACTCAGTAAGCATGTGGGCGAGCCAAGTCTTAGACTACATTCAACCAGTCTAAACCAGTTTGTAGAACGGATCTTTATACATGTGAGTGCCTTATGTAATGTATCACTACGCATTGGTAAACAGAGGCCATCTTGTTCTGTTTTCTGAGTATTGGTTTATACAAAATGTCTGCCATCCTCACATAGTATTGTCATAACTTAGTATTCGGACATGTGATCAATAAAATATTTGCAGCTTAAAATAACAATGCATCATTCATTATATATTCCCATATATACTGGATCATTTCCTATTTTAGTGTAATGAGTCATGTATAGACTGCATGTGATTAATTGTTTTATCCATGTGTAAAGCTGTCTGCCAGGCATGGGTTACATGTTTGAGTTAGGTAGCCTGTTTTTCAGACATGGAAGGTATCATTGGTGGGGGATCCCATTGTACAGCGCTGCTGAATTTGTTGGTGCTTTATAAATAATAATAATTTTACAGTTGGGGTGCCAGTCTCTTTGGTGAGGAATATGCATAATTTTAGTGTCTGTATATGTAGTAGGGAATAGTTGAAATGTTACTGTTAGGGTGTCTGTGTTTTTTTTTTTTTTAAATCAAAAAAAGATTAGTTTATTGGGTGAGAAAAATGGTACAGTTAGACTGTGTTTATTTGTGGTAGGAAACCGGTAAAATATTAGGGTATTTTTTCCAGATAGTCTTTAGGTCCATATTAGCTACATATTTCAACTAGAGTTTCTGTATATCTGGGAGGGAATATGTTAAATGTTTCTGTTATGGGTGTCTGTCTCTTTGGTGGTAAACATGTTACAGCTAGGTTGTGTATTTCTCTGGCAGGGCACAGGTTAAATGAGAAGGTTAGGATGTTTTTTCTCCCTGGCAAATGATATGTTAAGTACTACAGTAATATGGTTAGTGTTTGTCTCTTGAGAAGGAATGTTACATGATAATGCTTGGGTGTTTGTTTTACTGGCAGGAAATAGATAGACTATATGAATTGTTAATTAAGTGATACTGTTAGGGTGTTTATCTCTCTGGAGAGGAATATATTAACTCGTTCAGTAAGGGTGTTTGTCTTTTGGGAAGGGAATAGGTTAAATTATAACTTGATATTGTCTGTCTGGTAGGGAGTAGATTATATTACACAGTTAGGGTGTTTGTTTAGCAGGGAATATGTTAAATGATACAGTTCAAGTTTTTTTTGAGGATTTGGTTAACACCATTAGGACTAAGACAATTATAGATGTTTTGAACCAACACAAAACCATGAATTTGAGCTATAGGTCTGATTTATTAAACTTTATATATATAATATTGTTCAGGAGAAATGTGGTTTTCATTTCACATCAAATTTTTATATATGATGTTTATATTGTTATTTTTCCAAGTTCTGCATGGTATTTTAACTGTGAAAGTCATAATACTGTTAGCTATTACTGCAATGAAATACACATATATTTGTGTTCAGCAATGTCTCAGAAGTACAACAATACCCACATGTACAGGTTTTATGTAAACTTACAGGGTCAAATATAGGGATTTCCTGTTTTTAGTTTATACACATTGAAATTAGCTGGGGCTATGTTTCTTTTGAGACCGCATGGCAGCCCAAGAATGAAAATTACTCCCACCATGGCATTCCATTTGCAAAAGTACACAACCCAAGGTATTCATGTCTAGTCACAAACCTTGGCAAAAGTTAGTGTTTATATTCGTTTTTTGCATTATTCACACAAAACTGCCCTTTCATCAATGATATCATTGTCATTATATATTTTTTACTGCTCTAAAACCCTCATAGTTATGTTCAGTGATGCTTAAGAGTGCAACAGTATCCCTCATGTACAGATTTTATGGCGTTTTCACAAGTTATAGGGTTTGCAACTGACCGATTACTGACAACCCATGCAGTCAACCTTGCAATACGGCCAATCCGAGTCATGTGATCGTGGTGTCATCACGATTACATTCTTTGAATCGGCGGGTTTGGCAAGGGGACTACCTCGATTGTCAGTGCCCCCTGATCGAATCTGGCGAGGAGAGTAAATATGCTGACTGCAGGAAAAGAACAATCGTTGGCGTTAATGCGTTTTTTAGGACCGCAAAACACACCCTAACATCAGGAAATGGTTAAATAATACTGTTAACGATGTTTGTTTCTCTGGTAGGTAATAGGTTTAAGTTACATATGCATACCTCCCAACATTTCAAATGAATGAAGAGGCAAACTTTAAGACACACGAACAATATGGAGTGAGCTACTAGAAAAGAGGGACATGAGGATATTAAAGAGGGATTTAGGGAAAATAGGAACTGTCCCTCCTAAATAGGGACTGTTGGGAGGTATGCATAGCCAGGATGTTTATCTCTTTGGCAAACTGTAATGATAAATGTTACAGTTAGGGTGTGTGCCTCTCTTTCAATTAAAAAGTTATAAAGGTGACCTCTGTTAACCCAGCACTATTAAGATCTAAGTGCCAGTTAAAGGGATCCTATAGTGCCAGGAAACCAAACCAATTTTCCTGGCACTATAGGGTTAATAGGACCCCCCTCCCTTGCGGAAGGGTTAAAACCCCTTCAGTCACTTACCTGAATCCAGCGCCAATGTCCCTCTGAGCTGGGTCAGGTGCCACCCACACTCTTCCCCTGCTGACGGGGGAGACCTAATGCGCATGCGCGGCAATGGCCGAGCGCGCGCATTAGACCTCCCCATAGGAAAGCATTATTCAATGCTTTCCTATTGTGGAAATCTGATGCTAGAGGTCCGAGAGGACGTCCAGTGTCAGATAACTGACCAAATGTCCGTTTGGATTCCGGGAAGGGCCCCTAGTGGCCTATCTCGTTGGCGGTCACGATCCGGGGGGCTTAGAGCTGCAATGTAAACATTGCAGTCCTCTGGAACACAATGTTTAACCCCTTAAGGACGGCGGGTGTTCTATGCCGTCCTTTTTTGGGCGGTCCTAGAACGTCCCTGCGGCATAGAACGTCCCCGCCAATCCCACTTCGGCAGTCATGATCCAGGGGGCTGCCTGGGCGCCGAGGCAGCCCTCTTCTGCATGATCCGGCCCTCCTGGGCCATGTGATTGCAGTGTCCTTGCAGGGGGACTACCTGAGCTCTCATGCTGTCCCCCTGCTGCCTGTAAAAAAAAGTTTTAAAAGTTAGTAAAAGTAAAAAAAGTTTATTAAAGTACTTAGATCATATGTATATGAGCTAAGCACTTTTATATGCACATACACACACATTAACTCTTATTCTAAGTGTATTTTAATATTAATATATATAATTATATATATTTGTAGGTGTATTTTAATATTGTTAAATATATATATATATATATATATATATATATATTACAAATAATCAATAAGAAATTAAAAAAAAATTAAAATTTAAAAAAATTATATACCTGTTTACTTTCGCTCTGTTTTTTGATATTAATATACATATATATTTAAATCAAAATACATTGAGAATGATGTTATAAATGATGTTATAAATACATTTAGAATGATGTTGTAAATTCTACATATACATTTATATAATATTTTTACATGATTTAGTAATTTCATTAATTACTATTTTGAGGGACTTGCCTGACAACCCAGGCAGAAAGTCCAGAGAATATGGTTCGCAAGCCCTATATTTAACCCTGTAACTTTCCAAGACACCATAAAACCTGTACATAGGGGGGTACTGTTTTACTCGGGAGACTTTGCTGAACACAAATATTAGTGTTTCAAAACCGTAAAACATATCACAACAATGATATTGTCTGTGAAAGTGCAGTTTTTTTGCATTTTTCACACGCAAACGGCACTTTCACTGACAATATAATTGTTGTAATGTTTGGAAATACTAATATTTGTGTTCAGCGAAGTCTCTCGAGTGTAACAGTACCCACCATGTACAGGTTTTATGGTGTTTTCAAAAGTTACAGAGTGTAATATAAGACTTGCATTGCCATTTTTTCACATTAAATTTTGCCAGATTGGTTATGTTGCCTTTGAGACCGTATGGTAGCCCAGGAATGAAAACTACCCGCATGATGGTATACCATTTGCAAAAGTAGACAACCGAAGGTATTGTAAATGTCGTATGTTCAGTCTTTTCTAGTAGCCACTTAGTCACAAACACTGTCAAAATTAGCGTTCAACCATCTGATGAGGAATAATTAAATAATCCCCTTCCCTGAGCTACAGACCCAATGGCAAATACTGAATCAAGCCATTTTCTCCTATTTACAGCTAAAAAGCATACTCGCAGCACTCATATTACCCATACTTACTACACAAGGCCCCAAGTGGGTAACCCCAAACCTACTCCTAGACAGATGCTGGTCCGCACCGACCAAACCAAAGGCACTAGCAATGTGCTATAAAGTATGGCAAGAGATTATACCATCTAAATCCCAACCACACAAGGCCCAATGGGAATCAGACTGCGACAGGACACTAACAGATGACGACTGGCTCCATGTTTTGAAATGGCTGTCTAAATGGACTCGCTGCTTATCACACATTGAGGCCCATAGAAAGCTTATGTACCATTGGTGCATGACTCCTCAGAGACTCCAGCACATATTTCCTAACACATCACCCAGAAACGGGCACACTGCTGCATATATGGTGGTCCTGTGAGGATATCCAACCCTTATGGACCTCAACATGTAACATCTGAGATAAGCTAAATATTCCAGACTTTCCATTAACCCCATCTATAGGCTTACTGCTACTGTTGCCTACACATCTAAACCTAGGCAAAAAGCAGGTTACGTCGCTGGTGTTGATGGCGTCAAGAAGCCTACTGGCAAAAAAGTGGAAGTCCCCTGAGTGCCCCTCTCTGACCCAAATACTTGATAAGCTGAATCAATTTTATGCCTATGAAAAGATGTCACTCACTTCAGCACTGTCAGGATCGGGACAGGGATCCAACACGCAGAGTACGAACAGGAGAGATGTACGTATACCGGACCTTAGAATGGCCGGACTAACGTAAGGAGAAAGCAGAGAATAGTCAGAGACAAGCCGGGGTCGAGGGAACGAGAGGACAGGTAAGCAAAAGACAAGCCGAGGTCAAAGGACACGAGAGGTAAACGGGAACGATAGTACAAGCCGAGTCAAAACCAGATAGAACGATAAACATGAGAGCACTGAGGAACCAGACAAGCTAGAACCACGACAGGGCAATGAACCATTACACACATCCCTCTTTTATACCCTGGTTATCTAAATCATGACTCCGCCCTTGCCGAGCCCTGATTCGTTGTTGCGAACCAGATTGACAGGTCGGGATGTGATTGCCGTCATGACGTCGGCTCCTGAGCGTCGTGTCATAAAAGGGAGTGGGGTTCTCGCGGCCGGCGTGGGAATGACTATGAGAGCTGTGAGGATTGGATGAATCAGCCCCGCTGAGAGAACGGACGTCGGGAAGTCTAACCTCCTCCGAGGTAGAGACTTCAGGTACCCTGACAGTACCCCCCCCCTCAGAAACGCCCACCGGGCGGAAGGAACCGGGGCGAGACGGAAAGCGAGCATGAAAAGCCCTGAGAAGGCGAGGAGCATGCACATCCTCCTGGACCACCCAAGACCTCTCTTCAGGACCATATCCTTTCCAGTCCACAAGATATTGCACCTTCCCCCGAGAAATCCGAGAATTGAGAATGGAATTGATCTCATACTCCTCCTGACCCTCAACCTGGACAGGACGAGGGGAAGGCACAGTGGAGGAAAATCTGTTACATACCAAAGGCTTCAATAAAGAAACATGAAAGGAGTTCGGGATGCGTAAAGCAGGCGGAAGAGCCAGACAATATGCAACAGGATTTATCCGAGACAGAACCCTGTAAGGACCTATGAAACGAGGAGCAAATTTCATGGAAGGAACTTTCAAGCGGATGTTTCTGGTACTCAACCATACCCTATCGCCCGGAGAGAATACAGGAGCCACCTTTCTGTGTTTGTCAGCGTGTCGTTTGGACAACATGGAATTATGAACAAGGATTTGTCGAGTCTGATCCCACAACTTTCTCAGATTGGCAACATGAATATCAACCGACGGTATCCCCTGGGAGGGGGAGGCCGACGGAAGAACGGAAGGATGGAAGCCATAATTCATGAAAAAGGGGCTAGAACGAGTAGAATCGCAAACACTGTTGTTGTGCGCAAACTCCGCCCAAGGAATCAGACCGACCCAATCGTCCTGGTGTTCAGAAACAAAACAACGCAAGAACTGTTCAACCTTTTGGTTGGTGCGCTCGGCAGCCCCATTGGACTGGGGATGATAGGCAGAGGAAAAATTAAATTTGATACCAAGCTGGGAACAGAATGATCTCCAAAACCGGGAAACAAATTGGGAACCTCTATCAGAAACGATTTCAGAAGGAATCCCATGTAAACTAAAAATCTCCCTCGCGAAAATTTCAGCCAATTCGGGAGAAGAGGGCAATTTGAGCAGAGGTACAAAATGAGCCATTTTGGTAAACCTGTCAATTACTGTGAGTATAACCGTATGTCTTTTAGAAACCGGTAAATCAACGATGAAGTCCATAGCCAGACAGGACCATGGTTTCACAGGAATTTCTAGGGGTTGCAAAAGCCCACATGGAAGCGTATGAGGTTGTTTAGTCCTCATACAGACCTCACATGCCCCGACGAATTCCTTAAGATCCTTACGTAATGAAGGCCACCAGAAATCTTTAGAAATCAGAGAACATGACTTGCGTATGCCAGGATGTCCGGCAAATTTACTGTTATGAAAACACTGCATAAGTTCCAGTTGGAGTTTAGGAGGAACGAAGTAACGGTCCCGCGGAATAGGTCCGGGTGCCAGATGTTGTAACTTCTTGATCTCATCCAGCAACGGAGAGTGAATCTTAATGCTAGTGCTGGCAATAATATTACGCTTGGGAACTATAGAAGAAAAAAACCATATCAGGCATAGTAGAAGGTTCATGTTGGCGGGACAATGCATCGGCCTTAGAATTCTTAGAACCAGGTCTATAAGTGAGAACATAGTTGAAATGAGTAAGGAACAAAGACCAACGAGCCTGCCTGGCAGATAATCGCTTGGCTTCCCCTATATATGACAAATTCTTGTGATCCGTCAAAATAGTAACCGGAGGTAAAGTATCAGCCTTCCTCTTATCAAAGACTGCCTTTAAATCCTGATACTGGGAAGGTATCTGTAAATCTGTGGGCTTGTTAGAGTTGCTAGGTGTGTCCACTAGGCACAATGGTGAGACTTTCTGTACACAACCTTTCTGGCAACCCTGACCCCAAGAGACTATTTCACCTTGTTCCCAATCAATAGTAGGGTTATGCTTTTTAAGCCAGGGATACCCCAAAACTATAGGAACTGAAGGGGATGAGATAAGCATGAACGAAATCTCCTCCTCGTGTAAAATACCAATGGTTAGTTTAACTGGTAAAGTTTCACAAGAAATAACTGGGTCTAATAACGGTCTACCATCTATGGCCTCAACGGCCAGGGGGGTCTCCTTTAACTGAGATGGGATAGCATGTTTCTTGACAAAAGTTTGATCAATAAAGCTTTCAGCTGCTCCGGAATCTATTAATGCCATAGCTTTAAGTACTCCCTTTTCCCAAGTTAAAGAAACCTGTACTAGTAGCCTATGATCCCTGTAATCATATGTAGAGGACAAAATAGAAACACCCAAGGCCTGTCCTCTGGAGAAACTTAGGTGCGAGCGTTTCCCGGACGGTTAGGGCAATTAAGGCGTAGGTGACCTCCTACTCCACAATACATACACCGACCCTCCCTTTTCCTATTTTGTCTTTCATTCTCTGAAAGGTGAGTGTTACCAATCTGCATAGGTTCTGGGAGAGCTAGAATAGTAGATTCAGAATTCTGAAATGCGGGAGTTAGTCTTAAGGAAGGTCTATAGCCATAATCACGAGTGTTCTGCCTCTGTCTCATGCGTTCATCAATACGAGAAATAAATGAAATTAATTCCTCTAAATTTTCAGGAAGATCCCTTGTGGCAACCTCGTCTAAGATCGCATCTGACAATCCGTTCAGAAATACGTCCATATAGGCTTGTTCATTCCACTTGACCTCTGCCGCCAAGGATCTGAACTCTAGCGCATAATCCACAAGAGTTAGACTATGCTGTCTAAGACGTAATAGTAATCTAGCAGCACTGGCCTTTCTCCCTGGAGGATCAAAAGTCCTCCTAAACGTAGTAATGAACGCATTATAGTTATAGACTACTGGATTATCATTTTCCCACAGAGGGTTAGCCCATCTAAGAGCTTTGTCAATGAGTAGCGATATTATGAATCCAACCTTCGCCCTGTCTGTAGGATAGGCGCGAGGTTGTAATTCAAAATGAATTCCTATCTGGTTTAGGAAACCACGACAAGTATCCGGAGCACCGCCATACCGTAAAGGGGAAGTAACACGGGAAGAAATTCCCCCTGTGGCTACCTCTAGGCCTGTGTTAGCAAGAGAGATAGATGGAGTACACATCTCCTCTGCTTGATTACTCGGATGGGATAGTAATGCTTGCAGCGCTAGAGCCATTTGGTCCATTCTATGGTCCATGGCTTCAAACCTTGAGTCAGGTGAACCAAGCTGAGCGTTTGTACCTGCAGGATCCATGGCCCTGTCGTAATGTCAGGATCGGGACAGGGATCCAACACGCAGAGTACGAACAGGAGAGATGTACGTATACCGGACCTTAGAATGGCCGGACTAACGTAAGGAGAAAGCAGAGAATAGTCAGAGACAAGCCGGGGTCGAGGGAATGAGAGGACAGGTAAGCGAGAGACAAGCCGAGGTCAAAGGACACGAGAGGTAAACGGGAACGATAGTACAAGCCGAGTCAAAACCAGATAGAACGATAAACATGAGAGCACTGAGGAACCAGACAAGCTAGAACCACGACAGGGCAATGAACCATTACACACATCCCTCTTTTATACCCTGGTTATCTAAATCATGACTCCGCCCTTGCCGAGCCCTGATTCGTTGTTCCGAACCAGATTGACAGGTCGGGATGTGATTGCCGTCATGACGTCGGCTCCTGAGCGTCATGTCATAAAAGGGAGTGGGGTTCTCGCGGCCGGCGTGGGAATGACTATGAGAGCTGTGAGGATTGGATGAATCAGCCCCGCTGAGAGAACGGACGTCGGGAAGTCTAACCTCCTCCGAGGTAGAGACTTCAGGTACCCTGACAAGCACAATCCAAATTGAAATTCGACGCCACCTGGAGAGTGTGGGAGAGGGAGTATGGAGGGGGAGCTGACTGGGACCAGCGAGCTACATAGATCGAACTGCATGGTTCGCTGTCCCGGTGGTTCATAACGCTCTCTATAGTTGTCTCACATTGCCTACTCCAGCCCAGTACAAACTTCGTCTACCCAACCACCCCATGGTTCATTCACCAACCCTCACCATTCATCCCCCCCCCTCCCGAACTATCCCTAATAATCCCCAGTTATGATATCTACCTTGAGAATAGTTAATAGTTTAACTTAGATAAATTATGAAAAGACAGGAGAACGGAACATAGCTCTGGATAAGATACTGGTTTGAAAATTACTGATGCGTAACAGATACCATTTCCCTAATTGGTAACATGCGGGAATGATACAAGTAAAACTGCTTACCAGATTGTGTTAAGCCGCTCAACGCCTGATGCACTGTACCCCAACCAAGGATATGTTATCAATGTTCTTAATGTTGACACAATTTGTTATTCTTAATGCAATTAATGTCATGCCTTTTCTCTTCTGTACCCTGATATACTTTGTGGAAAAATTAGCGTTCAAATCAATTTTGTGCAATTTACACACATATACAAATATAAATGCTAACTTTGGCCAGTGTTTCTGACTAGGTGGCTACTAAAAAAGACTAGACATACCCCATTTGTAATACTTTGGGTTGTCTACTTTTGCAAATGGTATACTATCATGAGGGTAATTCTCATTCCTGGGCTACCATACGGTCTCAAAGACAACATAACCAGTCTGGCAAATTTAAATTCGTATAAACCAGGGGTCAAGTCCCGGGGAAAAAAGTGTGGGAATTCACCCAAGAGTGTGTATAATGAATGTAGTGTGTTTGTAATGAGTGCAGAGTGTGTATAATGAATGTAGTGTGTTTATAGTAAGTGCATATTGTGTATAATGAATGTAGTGTTTGTAGTGAGTGCAGAGTGTGTATAATGAATTCGGTGTGTGTAGTGAATGTTGTGTGTTTGTAGTGAGTGCAGAGTGTGTATAATGAATGCAGAGTGTGTATAGTGAATGTAGTGTGTGTGTAGTGAGTGCAGAGTGTGTATAGTGAATGCAGTGTGTTTGTAATGAGTGCAGAGTGTGTATAATGAATGTAGTGTGTTTATAGTAAGAGCAGATTGTGTATAATGAATGCAGTGTGTGTGTGTGCTGGATGATGTGTGTGTGTTGGATGGTGTGTGTGCGCTGGATGATGCGTGTGCGCTGGATGATGTGTGTGCGTGTGTGCGCGCTGGATGATGTGTGTGTGTGTGTGTGTGTGTGCGCGCGCTGGATGATGTGTGTGTGTGTGCGCGCGTGTGTACTGGATGATGTGTGTGTGTGTGCGCGCTGGATGATGTGTGTGTGTTAGATGATGTGTGTGCTGGATGATGTGTGTGTGTTAGGGGGGAAGCATTTTTTTTTTTAAATTTGTGTATGTATATTTTTTATTTTATTCCCCCCCCCCCCTGCTTCTTACCTTGTCAGGGAGGGGGGAAATCGCCTGGTGGTCCGGTGGCATGGTGGAGGGAGCCAGCCGCTCTGTGTTCCCTCTCCAGCTCTGTCTAACTCTCGCGAGACTCGCTTGCGTGCTGTGCGGAGCGTTGCCATGGTGAACCGTGGCAACGCTCTGACAGCCGCAGGACTTGTGAATGTAAGCAGCTGGAGAGGGAACACATAGTGTGCTGGGCCCCCCTGTGCAGGTAGCAGGGCAGGTCCTGCAGGATCACTAGCGGGAACTGTGTTCCTGCTTTGGAATAAATGCAGGAACGCCATTCCCATGCGTTCCTGCAGGACTCGAGCCCTGGTATAAACTAAAAAATGTAATGTGCTAAATTTGACCCTGTAACTTTCCAAAACACTATAAAATCTTTACTTGGGGGGTGCTATTTTACTCGTGAGACGTCACTAAATACAAATACAAACATTTTATTGCAGTAACAGCTAACATGACATATTATGACATTCACAGTTAAAATGCCACGCAGAACTAAAAGGAAAATCTTAATTATTCACATATATTTACATTTTATTCATATTATATTATGTTTAATTTATAAATATTTGATGTGACATGAAAGTCCTGTTTCTCCTGAATAAAATGATATATAATAATTGTGGGTGCATTTAATATGAAATAGTTGAATTACGCCTTAACAGACATATAGTCAAATTCAAGGTTTTGTTTACGTTTTGTTTTGATCACAACTTGTACAACTGGCTCAGTCCTTAACCCCTTAACCCCTTAAGGACCGCTGACGGTTCAGGACCGTCAGCGGTAAAACGTGCGTTTGGACCGCTGACAGTCCTGAACCGTCATAACGGTTTTGGGCTACTTACCTGATCGCCGTCGGTCCCACGGCGGCGATCAGCTCTCCTCCCGGTCCAGGGGGACTGCCTGTCTGCCCGGGCAGTCCCCCCTCGGCAGATCAGGACCCCACGGCCATGTGATCACTCGATCACATGACCGCAATAGGGGTCTTTGTATCTGCCTGCAGGGGGACTGTCTGTGCTGACAGGCAGTCTCCCTGCATCTGTAAAATCAAAAATAAAGTGTAAAAAAAAAATAATATGTGTATATATATGCTATATATACATGTATTATATCTATATATACCTATATATAATATATGTATATATATCATATATATAATGTCACACTAAGTGTATTTTTATATTTATATATACGTATATAATTATAAAAATACACTTATATTTAAATTACACACGAATATATACAATATATATAATAACTATATATATGGTATATATATATTATTATAAAATACAAATAATATGTTAATAAAAATAAATAACAAAAAATAAAAATAATTTTTAATAATTAAAAAAAATTATATATATATTCAGTTTTATTCTAACAGTATTTTGATATTGATATATATATATTTATATCAAAATACACTTAGAATGTAATGATATATATATCTATGTATAAATAAATAAATAAAAATAATACGAAATATACATATGTCCACATACATAATTACATAAATAATTTCATAAATATACACGTATTTTATTCCCCCCCCCCCCCTGCTTCTTACCTTGTCAGGGAGGGGGGAAATCGCCTGGTGGTCCGGTGGCATGGTGGAGGGAGCCAGCCGCTCTGTGTTCCCTCTCCAGCTCTGTCTAACTCTCGCGAGACTCGCTTGCGTGCTGTGCGGAGCGTTGCCATGGTGAACCGTGGCAACGCTCTGACAGCCGCAGGACTTGTGAATGTAAGCAGCTGGAGAGGGAACACATAGTGTGCTGGGCCCCCCTGTGCAGGTAGCAGGGCAGGTCCTGCAGGATCACTAGCGGGAACTGTGTTCCTGCTTTGGAATAAATGCAGGAACGCCATTCCCATGCGTTCCTGCAGGACTCGAGCCCTGGTATAAACTAAAAAATGTAATGTGCTAAATTTGACCCTGTAACTTTCCAAAACACTATAAAATCTTTACTTGGGGGGTGCTATTTTACTCGTGAGACGTCACTAAATACAAATACAAACATTTTATTGCAGTAACAGCTAACATGACATATTATGACATTCACAGTTAAAATGCCACGCAGAACTAAAAGGAAAATCTTAATTATTCACATATATTTACATTTTATTCATATTATATTATGTTTAATTTATAAATATTTGATGTGACATGAAAGTCCTGTTTCTCCTGAATAAAATGATATATAATAATTGTGGGTGCATTTAATATGAAATAGTTGAATTACGCCTTAACAGACATATAGTCAAATTCAAGGTTTTGTTTACGTTTTGTTTTGATCACAACTTGTACAACTGGCTCAGTCCTTAACCCCTTAACCCCTTAAGGACCGCTGACGGTTCAGGACCGTCAGCGGTAAAACGTGCGTTTGGACCGCTGACAGTCCTGAACCGTCATAACGGTTTTGGGCTACTTACCTGATCGCCGTCGGTCCCACGGCGGCGATCAGCTCTCCTCCCGGTCCAGGGGGACTGCCTGTCTGCCCGGGCAGTCCCCCCTCGGCAGATCAGGACCCCACGGCCATGTGATCACTCGATCACATGACCGCAATAGGGGTCTTTGTATCTGCCTGCAGGGGGACTGTCTGTGCTGACAGGCAGTCTCCCTGCATCTGTAAAATCAAAAATAAAGTGTAAAAAAAAAATCTGTGTAAAAAAATAATAATATGTGTATATATATGCTATATATACATGTATTATATCTATATATACCTATATATAATATATGTATATATATCATATATATAATGTCACACTAAGTGTATTTTTATATTTATATATACGTATATAATTATAAAAATACACTTATATTTAAATTACACACGAATATATACAATATATATAATAACTATATATATGGTATATATATATTATTATAAAATACAAATAATATGTTAATAAAAATAAATAACAAAAAATAAAAATAATTTTTAATAATTAAAAAAAATTATATATATATTCAGTTTTATTCTAACAGTATTTTGATATTGATATATATATATTTATATCAAAATACACTTAGAATGTAATGATATATATATCTATGTATAAATAAATAAATAAAAATAATACGAAATATACATATGTCCACATACATAATTACATAAATAATTTCATAAATATACACGTAGACGTCAAATATATAAATATGTATATATATTAAAATTCTACGTGCATATTTATGTAATATTTTTACCTAATTAAGTAATTTTAATGATTGCAATTTGAGGGACCTGCCTGCCAACCCAGGCCAAAGGTCCAGATAATTTAATTTGCTAGCACTGTGTTTAACCCTGTAACTTTCTATGACACCCTAAATCCTGTACATGGGGGTACTGTTTTACTCGGGAGACTTCGCTGAACACAAATATTAGTGTTTCAAAACAGTAAAACATATCACAGCGATGATATTGTCAGTGAAAGTGAAGTTGTTTGCATTTTTCACACACAAACAGCTCTTTCACTGAGGATATTATTGCTGTGATATATTTTACTGTTCTGATACACTAATATTTGTGTTCAGCGAAGTCTCCTGAGTATAACAGTACCCCACATGTAGAGGTTTTATAGTGTTTGTGAAAGTTACAGGGTCAAATATAAGGCTTGATTTTACTTTTTTTTTTTTTTATTGAAATTTGTCAGATTGGTTAGGTTGCCTTTGAGAGCGTATGGTAGCCAAGGAATGAGAATTAGCCCCATGATGGCATACCATTTGCAAAAGAAGACAACCCAAGGTATTGCAAATGGGGTATGTTCAGCTTTTTTTAGTAGCCACTTAGTCACAAACACCGGCCAAAGTTAGCGTTTTTTGCATTTTTAACACACAAACAAATATAAATGCTAACTTTGGCCAGTGTTTGTGACTAGGTGGCTACTAAAAAAGACTGGACATACCCCATTTTGAATACCCTGGGTTGTCTACTTTAAAAAATATGTACATGTTAGGTGTGTTTCGGGGATTTATGACAGATAACGGTGTAACAATGTCACTATTGATACATTTAAAATATATATCTATTGAAACAGCAATTTCCTACTTGTATTTATAGGCCTATAACTTGCAAAAAAAAGCAATAAAGCATGTAAACACTGGGTGTTTTTAAACTCGGGACAAAATTTTGAATCTATTTAGCAGTTTTTTTCATTAGCTTTTGTAGATAAGTAAAAGATTTTTCAAGTAAAAGTCCAAAAACATGTTTTTTTTTTTTATTTTTCACCATATTTTATTATTTTTTTTAAATACAATATATGACATAATATATATACTGGTATGTAAAGAAAGCCCTTCTTGTCGTGAAAAAAACAGTATATAACTTGTATGGGAACCGTAAATGAGAGAGCGGAAAATTACAGCTAAACACAAACACCACAAAAGTGTTAAAACTGCTCTGGTCCTTAACGTACAAACATCGCAAAAACAGGCCGGTCCTGAAGGGGTTAAGGACAGAGTTTCGGAAGCTTGTCTTTCACTTTATGACAACGGCATTTTTTGCATTTTTTGCTCTTTGCGTTCAACTGCAATTTGCATTTGACTAATTTATTGCACCGACGCATATTATATACCGTTTTTTTTTTTTGTTTTTTTTTAATTCTTTATTTTAGTTGTGCATATAGGAAAGAATACAGGCAAGCTTACTATATGCCACATCAGTGTGAGCAAGCGTCAATAAACACGTTCAATGCATTAAATGACATATGAGGAACATGCACATTTTTATAATTTATGGTTAAACAAGCTTCAACATTCTATGTGTCTGAGAGGGGTTACAAGATAGGATGGGGTATTAGGACATGTGTAATATTATAGTGTAGCTGCTTTAAACTAGGTTGTAGAGGGTTCCTGATTTAATGAGGCATGTATACAGGCTTAACGAACAACCCTAATACTGCAGCACTCGATGTTGAGAGTGAGTCGAGGTTTAGAGGCCTAGTGGAGGTTGTGGGCACATGCAGTGGACTTAAATCAAAATAGCACTGGGGCACATTTAAGATTAACTAGCACTAAATAAAATTAACTGCGGGCATTTTGGACTGAACCTGCTTCGGTATATTGTGGAGCGTGATTAGTCCTTGTGTTAGTTCATGTGAGTCACCCCACGCCAACTCTGGAGGCTTGGTGCAGGAGCCCTGTGTGTGGGCCATGGATGGGCCATTGCTGACCTCCGTTCCGGTCATCCTTGGAGGGGATCTGAGATGGGGCGGTATGTTGTGGGCTTTGAATCCTGGGTCCCGCCGGGTGGAGCAGGTGAGCATGTCGGGTTTTTCTTCTCTTCCGTGCCATGTGCCTCCGGTGCTGTCTCATGCGGTGTTCCTGCCTCTTATGCAACCGTACTGCAGCCCTGTCGGTTTGTGGCAGGCTGGTTGTGGCTGTATGTGCTGTCATTCGCATGCTGGGAAGCTTGGTCGTTTTCAGGTGTGTGGCCCGTGTGTGCTGGGAGCCAGGTTTTGTGGTCCTCCATTTTCTGTCCCTCTGTTTCTTGGATACAGTGGGTTTGTCACTGGAGCGGAGAGGCAGTGTATGAGGCGATTGATTTGGCTTGGTAGGTAGTGGTGCTTGTTGCTGCCTTCTCTCCAGCTTCTTCCAGAAAGCTGTGAATAGGCTGTCTAGTCTGGCTTCGAGGTCCCAGTGTGGGTGAGAGCATGTGGCGTCCGCCATGTTTTGATTCTCCGTTGCTGGGTAGTGCTCGTTCAGTACCTGCTCGTTTGTCCCATGCAGCTATACCGTTTTTTAAAGGACAGAAAGGGCTTTAATTTGATGTAACATATATATATATATATATATACATGCTTATTTATTATAAAAAAAATACAGAAAAATGCAAAAAAAAATTAAAAAGTTTGTGTTTTTTTTACAGTTTTGCAATAATAATGTGTGCACAATTAGTGCAGGTTAAGGAAAGTAATTAAAAATAAATGCATTTAGTTGTTCTGATTTACAGAATATATAATGTGTCTGGGATTTTAAGTTTTTTTTGGTAGTTACAGGTCACAAAGCACAAGGAGTAAAATAAACTTTTAATGTGGAGCGATTTTAGAATTTGGTATGTTTGTCTTGTAATTGCTTAA
Organism: Pelobates fuscus; assembly: GCF_036172605.1. Lineage (NCBI taxonomy): Eukaryota > Metazoa > Chordata > Amphibia > Anura > Pelobatidae > Pelobates > Pelobates fuscus. The sequence continues at coordinate 91,656,184 of NC_086328.1, forward strand.
TAGCCATAAAAGAAAACAAAATTGCCACACAAAAGTATATATTTATATAAAGTAGACACCGCAGGCTATTTACCTAAGGTTGTTTTGACACTTTCTACGTAGCCATTTTACCGCCAACCTCTGCTAAATATTGGAGTAAAATTGTGTTTTTTGGGGGTTTTCACACACAAACTTATAACAAAGAACTTCTCATGTGTATTTTGTAAAGTTGGTGTGTGCTATTCCTGTACAAAGTTTTATTATGTGTTCAGTTACTTCTGCTGAGTACAACGGTACCCCCATTGTATGTCTTTGGCACTATTTCGTGAAGCTACAGTGCCATATAGGAGACCTGTCCTTTTCAGTATTCACAGTAGAATTTTGAGAGACGGATTTAATGAGCCCATGCTTCCATTTGGGGTATTATAACAGTTTGACTGTTTAAAAAAAACCCACAAAGGCCTACCATTTGTAAAAGTAGACACTCAAGGGTAACTCATAAGGTGCATATTGTGCCTTAACATGCCCCCATTTTTTTTTACCATTACATGCCAAAGTATGTGGTAAAAAATAATTTTGTGCATTTTTTACATACGGATTGCATTTTTGCTGGGCATTTTGTATATTTCATATGTGCCACTAAGTTCAAACCCCCCAAATTATGCTCAGCTAAGTCTTCTGAGTAAAAGGACACCCCCATTGTATGTCTATGGCACTATTTCGTGAAGCTACAGTGCCATACAGGAGACCTGTCCTTTTCAGTATTCACAGTAGAATTTTGAGAGACGGATTTAATGAGCCTATGCTTCCATTTGGGGTATTATAACAGTTTGACTGTTCAAAAAAACCCCACAAAGGCCTACCATTTGTAAAAGTAGACACTCCAGGGTATCTCATAAGGTGCGTATTGTGCCTTTGATACCGGAGAAACTGACGGAAGCCAAGCACAGAGAGATGGACACAGGTTTCTTCAGGAAGGAAGAGATTCTTTATTGGATCACCGATCGGGACTCAGAGGGACTAATGTCACCAAAATACAGCAAGTTCTGAGCCCCGGACAATAGTACAGGCTCCTTATATAGGCATATAACTCCTCCCATATTAAGCTCCACCCGCACATTCTCTTGACCAATCAATACAAATAAGAATTAACTTCCTGCTTGACCGCATGGCTTGTCCAGCACAATGGAGGAGGGGAATACTATATCCTGTATTCTTGCACATGCTCCGTACACTACTGATCGTATCTTGCCTCGTGCAACCAACTGATCGATACGTCAGCATATGCACGTACACATGCCACGTGGTAATCTCGGCCTACTACATTTATTTTTACCGAGATTCCACCACACCTTAACATGCCCCCATTTATTTTTTTTTATATTCTTTATTTTTGTTGCGCAGGTGAGTACAAACATATCAATAAACGCCACAACAGCGTACATGTGGGTATAGGCAAGTGAAACTGTGGCAGAGACAATTGCGCATTTTACATTTTTACATTTTTAAGTGAAAGCTTGACAGAATTACTTTAGCAACAGGAGAATTAAACCATGATCCCGCTAATGGTCAATGATCATACAGTCTAAATAATGTTTACGTATTAGACACTAAAATGAAAATAAAGAGAACCTGGCTTCTCATGTTTAGTGGGCCTCGTTAGCCAAAATTTTCATTGCTTCAGTAAAATATAGCATATGATAAAGGTATTAAGTAGACTGACCCTGCGCGTCTAGCGTTTACATGTATATAGGCTAGCTAAAAAGGGGTAGTTTTATTTTTAAGTACAGGCATAACGATATTATGTCCGCTTCAGCAAACATGTAACATGGTACAGCTAGAGGTCGCTTACAAAATCTGGTTGATTTATGGGCAACATATACTAAAATTATAATAAAAGAAAAAAAAGAGCCAGCATTCTCGTCATGCTTTTAACTGTCTCCCTAAACAGATGCCGTCATTGCTTCAGAAAAGTAATACACGTAACAGTAACAATGATAAAAGGCTAAGAACAGTATTATCAGTAATATGTCAATCATTTTCAGCACGTTTTGAAAACAAAAGAAGTTAAGCTAGGCATAGCAAACAAAAAGATAAAGACACCACAAACACAATTCCATCGTGTCAGGCATAGAGAGAAGTCAGAGTGCTGTGGATTAAAGTGGCAGGTAGGTTCAACAGGTAAGTGGTTACCACCTGGTAGCTAGGGTAACTGTGCGTGATAATTAGGGTACAATTATAAGATTGGCCATGGTGGGCCAGGGGTGGCGGCAACCTTGCCGAGGTTTGGGTTTGGCTACCTGCCATTAAAGACAAACATGTAAATTTAAGTGAGATCCAGTGCCCCTAGAGGCGCGGAGTACCATAGGCAATCGCATAATATGGGATACCGTATTATGGGTGCTGGCATCTTATTTACAGAGACTTGATGGTACTGTCATGGAGCTGTATAGCCGCTGCTAATGGTTGGGGGAACAGGGGTCCATCTAAGGGTATTACATAGAGCTACACATTTTCTTTTATGGGTTAGAGCCAACTAAAATCACACATGGTATTAATAATGCTGTTATACGTGTGGCACAGAACAAGATGTCGACAATAAAATAACAATCTTCAGGCAAGTAGCTGAAACACAGTGTGGGCGTAATTAATATAATCATGGGGGGGCGATATATACAGAACAAAGGAGAGAGTTGCGAGAAAATTGTGACATTATAAGAACGTATCAACAGTAATGCGTTTTATCTGGTGCATAAGTCCAGTGTATGCAGGGAGTATTGCTGCCTAAGAATACTGGTCATGATACCGGGTGGTTCTGGGTCCGCCTCAAGTTTTGGCCGCCGCGGCAGTTGCAGTGTCCGCTCTTCTGGGAACGAAAGGGACCGCCGTTGCGGGGTTCCAGGTGGGGCCATGTGCCGTCATGGTTCTGGTCTCGGAGGGAGGGTGAGTGATGGGTGGGAGTCCCAGTGTCGGCAGCAGTTCGCTTGCCTCCTGTAAGTCCCGGATGGTAGAGGCCACATTCCCATGTTGGACGAGTAGCATGCGGGAACCTCTCCAGTGATAGACGATTTTATTTTGGCGTAGGAGGGCTGTAAAAGGTTGGAGAGTACGTCTCCATGCCAGTGTGGACCCCGACAGGTCGGTGTAAAAAGAGAGCTGCATATTTTCAAATAAGAACGGGGAATGGCTCCGCGCAGCTTGCATTACCGCCATCTTGTCCCCTTGATTTTGGAAGCAGACCAGAAGGTCCCTTGGGGCCGCTATGGGGGTCTTGGATGCTCGTGGTAGGCGGTGCAGGTTGTCTATGGGTATCTGTCTGGCTTGCTTATGAGGCAGGAGTGTCTGAAGCAGTCTCCGTAGCGTGTGTTGGAGCTCCGTCTTCCTCTCCTATGCCCCTGATTTTAACATTCCGACTACGGCTCCGGTCCTCTAGTGTCGCTATGCGCTGCTCGTAGGTGCAATGCTGTATTTTGATCTCTTGGACCGTTTGTTGCAGATGTTGCGTCTGTTGTTTGGTGCACTGGGAGTCTGCCTCCAGTGTGCTTAGGCGACCCGTCAGGCCTTGTAAGTCTTGGCGTAGTTGAGCCATGTCAGCTTGTATTGTTAGGCGGAGTTCCGCTAGAAGGTCCTTCATGACCGTGACTGTAACCGGCGAGGAGTCCGGTTTTGGGGGTGACTTGCGGGGTGGTAGTGCCGCATGTGGTTGTTCCAACTCCATCTCCGTAGTGAAGTCGTCGGAGATGTCCGAGCCGTAGTCGTTGTAGGCGGCCATGTTTGCGCCCTGAGCACTAAGCGCCTGTTTCCACATGTCGCCGATACTTTGGTTTAGCCGCGGATTATCGGGCTTGGGCTTCTTGGTTTTGCAGCCCATACCTTCGGCGGTCTTTTGTGGGTTGGTTAGTGCTGGTTTCGGTGAGCTGGGTTTATATTATACGGTCCAAATTTCTCTTTTGCTGTGGAGCTCTCGTAACATGCGGCCATTCAGGTCGGCTGCTTGGCTCCGCCCCCCCCCCATGCCCCTATTTGTTTACCATTACATGCCAAAGTATGTGGTAAAAAATAATTTTGTGCATTTTTTACATACGGATTGCATTTTTGCTGGGCATTTTGTATATTTCATGTGTGCCACTAAGTTCAAACCCCCAAATTATGCTCAGCTAAGTCTTCTGAGTAAAAGGACACCCCCATTGTATGTCTATGGCACTATTTCGTGAAGCTACAGTGCCATATAGGAGACCAAGCCATATCAGTTTTTACCGAACTTTGAATTTTGACGCTGGGCCTATGTGCAATTTCCAAGCATCTTCGCAGGTTTTAAATTCAAACTACCCCACAAAGGCCTACCATTTCTTAAAGTAGACACCCCAGGGTATTTCAAAAGGCATATTTTGAACCTTGGGATCATTTTTCCGCTAGCGTGTACCAGGTGTAGTGGTAATAAGCGTTTTTTTCTGCATTTTTGACACACAAAGTGAGTTTGCACAGTATATATTGCAAACCATATGTGTACTAACACTGTATAATACTTCATATGTTGCTCAGCTATGTCTGCTGAGTACAAAAATACCCCCGTATGTACCTTTGCAGACATATGTGGACATCGGAGGGGCACATTTGGGACACAGCCATTCCATTTTTTTTCAAACTTTAAATTTTTACGCTGTGCCCATGTCCCATTTTAGAGTATTTTACCAGGCTATATAATCCAAATACCCCATAAAGCCATACCATTTATTAAAGAAGACATCCCAGGGTATTTCAAAAGGCATATTTTGAACCTTAGCGTGGGATCATTTTTCCGCTAGCTTGTACCAGGTGTAGTGGTAATGAGCGTTATTAAATGTATTTTTTTACTTTTTAAAACTTTTTGTTTTGCTTATTAATTTTTTTAAAGTTTCCTAAACTTTCGTAAAACTTTTTTTTTACAGATTTAACATTTTTCTAAGCTTTTTTTTTACGTTAACCCCTAACTAGCAGTAAGCAGCACTAACAGTAAATTCCCCATTTTCCCATAACTCCCACCCCCCCAGCTAGCAAAATATTTAATTATACAATATTTAAATTAGTTAATTAAATAAATTTAACCCCTGAGGGTTAAAAAAATAAATAAAAGTTAATCGTCAGGGGTTAAAAAAAAATAGATCACAGTATAATACTGTGATCTGTATTTTGATCACTGTAGGCAGTGATCGACTGGCAGGGAAGGGGTTAATTTTTATTTGGACTGGGTAAAGGGTTTATTTTTTTACTTAAACGTTATTAAAACTTTTTTTAACTTAATTTTTTAAAGCTTATTTTTAAACTTTTTTTAACGTTAACCCCTAGTTAGCCTAATACTAAATCCCCCAATTCCCCACTAACTTCCACCCTCCCCAGCTAGCTAAAATTATAATTTTAAAATATTTAAATTAATTAATAAAATTAATTTAACCCCTGAGGGTTAAAAAAAAAAGAATTAACCCTCAGGGGTTAAAAAAAAAAAAATCAAATCATAGTAAAATGTAATCCCTGCCAATTGATCACTGTAGTCAGTGATCAATTGGCAGGGAAGGGGTTAATTTTTTATTAAAATGGGTAAAGGGGGATGGGATTTTAAATAAACTTTATTTTTTTGTCACCAGGGGGCAGGATCAACACTGATCCGTCTCCCTGCACTTCACAGTGAACCCAGAAGTGCAGGGAGACGGAGGTGAGTATACTGAGCACATGTGCCCGCTCTGACATGCTGTCAGAGCGGGCACATGTACTGGGACAGCCGGATCCGGTGCTCCCGGTCTGCCTCTAATGCAGAGGCAGACCGGAGCACCATTAACCCCACGATCGCCGTGATTGCGGCGATCTGGGGTTAATTTTAACGGGTGACGGACGAGGTCCGTCACTCATCATTAATGCATTCCCCTGAGTGACCGACCTCGTCCGTCACTCGTCGTTAAGGGGTTAAAGGGTTAATATTGCAGCACTAAGTGCAAAAAGGACACAGCACCCAGACCAGACTTAAATTAGCTGAAGTGGTCTAGGTGCCTACAGTGTCCCTTTAATCACATCACCGTTTTTATTAGTTACATGAATTGTACAACATAGAGAGAGCACTCTAGCATTTACATTTTATTTGTTACAGCTTTAAAATATGCAGTTTTTATGGGAGTCCATGAGGTGTGGTTCTGCATACCTGGACAGAATTTAATAGTGGCGACGCAACATCGCTAACATAAGTCATATTTCTAAAAAAGCCAACATAACCTTACCAAATACAATAGATTATCTGCTATCATACTCTGAAACAGATAGCTGATGGCAGGTGCTACCTTTAATTATGGCTTCCATTACTTTCCTCCCTTCCCTTGGTGGACCTCATTACATGTTTGGTTAATATTTACATTTCTTTAGAATTTTGCCCAGGTTTTTTATTAAAGGCTTTCTTTCCTATTAAGCCATCAATCAATATTTCCTTGATGATGGTGCATCTTTTAATTATGATTTACTCATCACTTGTAATCCTGGACACTCACAGGATGTGTGACCTAGGTTAGTCTATTAGAAGGCTTTGTAGATGATGACTGCAACATAGAAACAAGTTCTTCTTGTCAGTCATCTTGGTGGTTACATCAGGGAACAGTTTGTTGTTGTAGTCACAGTAACCCAGCCATGAAGATTTTTAATTCTTTTATTGTTGCTCCTGGTAAATTATGTGTTGAATGACATATGGTTACCATGACCAACCATTTTTATCCATATATATCAACGCCAACAAATTATGCAATGGAACAGTAATGTATGAAATGCAATTGGTGTCCTCATGAATTTAGACAAGGTTATTGTCTAAAAGAAATAAGCTTAGAAAGCTCACAAACTCTGCTATTAGTTTTTTTTTTTCTATCATACTAAATTAGGTTTTTTTGTGTGTGTGTTTGTTTTGTTTACTATACTATATACTAATCCTTCATCCAGATTATCAAAATTAACTTGGTATCATCTAGGGCATTTGGAAACCAAAGCCCCGGCACTGATCATAAGATTTATCAATGTTCGGATTTTAAATACCTGCTTGCTTATTTCTGCATAAGAGGAGTAGGCATTAACATGCTCAGTATCTATAATAATTAATCAGAATTTGGCATCAGCAAATTTGGTTTAACCAGATTTATTCCTTTTTTTAAATCAAATTTGCAGGAAGGTTATAATTCTAATCCAAACTAGCATATTGCAAGAATCTGCCCCCCAGACAGAAATTACTGTTACTTTGCCATCTGTGAGTAGTTAGGTTTTCTTATTTTGTGTGTTTTCAGTCTAAATTGCTTGGTGGACCAAGACACCACATTTCTAAATTGTCTTTGTGGTGGTAGAATTATGATTTTATTTATATGATTATATTTAAAGGACCACTCTAGGCACCCAGACCACTTCAGCTTAATGAAGTGGTCTGGGTGCCAGGTCCAGCTAGGGTTAACCCATTTTTTAAAATAAACATAGCAGTTTCAGAGAAACTGCTATGTTTATAAATAAGTTAAGCCTTCCCCCTAATCCTCTAGTGGCTGTCTCATTGACAGCCGCTAGAGGCGCTTGCGTGATTCTCACTGTGAAAATCACAGTGAGAGCACGCAAGCGTCCATAGGAAAGCATTGTAAATGCTTTCCTATGCGACCGGCTGAATGCGCGCGCAGCTCTTGCCGACGGGGCGGAACGGAGGAGGATCGGAGGCAGAGATCTCCCCGCCCAGCGCTGGAAAAAGGTAAGTTTTAACCCTTTTCCCCTTTCCAGAGCCGGGCGGGAGGGGGACCCTGAGGGGGGGCACCCTCAGGGCACTATAGTGCCAGGAAAACAAGTATGTTTTCCTGGCACTATAGTGGTCCTTTAAGTGTGGGTGATGTTAAGGGGGATTTTTATCATTATGATCAGACAGGTAATAAAAACAAATAATGATATATATATATATATATATATATATATATATTTTTTTTTTAAATTCTTTATTTTTGCTCATCTCACTGTCATGAGAGAAGGGACATCACGCCAGAAAAAAATAAAGATGGAGTAACAATACTGGTTTCATGAAAAAATTAACACAGACTTTGTATAATTAGTATCATAGACAGTGAGGTGAGTGTTTTTAGGGTTATTGAAAGGGCTGGGCATACGTGTAATGGGTGGAACGTTGAGTGGTCTCTGCAGGGGCCAACGGTAGGCCACCTAAAATTTAACACAATATCATGAGCTTTGACTAGGTATTCCAGGGCTAAAGGGATGCATATAGAGGCCATTAATAAAAAGACAAAAAACTTAAAACACTAAAACAGAGTGATTAAGATAGTGTTGGTGTGTTATTCTCTTATAGCCTAGACCAGGGGTAGGCAACCTTTTAGCAGCACTGTGCCGAAATAAGATTGTGATGTCCCATAGCGTGCCGGTCCTATTTTTTTGAAATTGAGGTGTGCATGTTGCCATATTCGTCTTGGGTTATTATATACTGCAATTGCTTTGTATCGTTGTATTTGTGTATGTATGAGCTATTATATTGTATATGTTCATGAGTAGTTTGTGGTACTGTGTACCTATGAATATCGGCTGCGTAGGGGGGCTGCTTGTGAATTTGTGTGTGTGGATGGATATATCACATTGTGTGTTTCGTAATGTGTGTATGTGTGGGGCTGTTTGGGGAATTGCATGTCAGAGACTGCACGTGGGGTTGTGTGCATGTATATGGATTGTGTTTGTGTGTGGGCTGCAGGGACGTTTTAGCTGCGAGGCAGACAAGGCATTTGCCTTGGGCGGCATTTTCCAGGGGGCGGCAAAAAAAGCCGCCCCCAAATGCCCAAGGCAAATGTCTTGCATGGCGGCGGGCTGCTGGGCGGGCGGCGAGGGAGCACTTCCTCTGAGCTCTCTGCTCAGCTCCCTCGCGCGCCGCACAGTGAGGCTGGGAGCTGGGAGGCCTTTAAGTAGAAGTCTCTGTTTATATTTTCAACAAGACACATTCTGATAACAATGTCATTAACTTTACTAAGGTGGAAGACATCACAGATAAACAATGTACCAGTAGTTGTGTAGTGGATGTAGTGTGTGTAGTGACTGCGGAGTGTGTGTGTGTGTTTGTATAGTGCCTGCAGATTGTGTGTTTGTGTAAGGATGTAGTGTGTGTAGTGACTGCAGAGTGTGTGTGTTTGTGTAGTGAGGACAGAGTGTGTGTTTGTGTAAGGATGTAGTGTGTGTAGTGACTGCAGAGTGTATGTTTGTGTAAGGATGTAGTGTGTGTAAATGTTAGTGAATAGTGTGTGTATATGTTAGTGTATAGTGTGTGTAAATGTATGGGGCTGCATAATCTGGAGGGAAAGTACTGTATACTTCAGTATTTTTTTTCTTACATTAATTGTAATGTTTTATTCCCTCCCTCTCTGCATCTCACCTGTGGCCATGGAGGGGGGAGATCACATTGGCTGAAGCCAGAGGTCCTGAGGCATGGTGTAGCCCCCCGCTACCTGTATTCTGCAGGGGGCCCAGCACACTTGAAATATACTGCCCAGAACCTCTGCACTGTCGAAGTCTCGCGAGCTGTGCGGAGCGTTGCCATGGTAACCCGTGGCAACGCTCTGACGATCACGTCGCTCGTGAGACTTCGACAGAGCAGAGCATCTGAGCTGAATATTTCAAGTGTTCTGGGTCCCCTGCAGAATACAGGTAGCGGGGGGCCCGCAGTGCACACATAAATAGCGTTAATTGCTATATATGTGTGCACATAGCTAATGTCTAAACACACACTCTCTACAACCTCTACAAACACTACATCACTTATACACACAAACACACACAAACACTACAGCCTGTATGCACACACTTGCTACATCCCCTATACGCATTAGGCTCCCTATACTCAAACTCCCTACAGCCCCATGCCACACATATTACACCACAAACACAAATGAAATCAACCTATTTACACAATACCACACCACAATCAGTTCACTCTACACACACGCAATCCCACAAGCAGCCTCCAAACACATACACGATACGCTTTCCTGGCCCTTTTGTCCTCTGATAGCCACCTTATGTAGACACCAGAGACAAGTTAAAAGCAAACACAGCGCAAGCATGTTATTACATTTGCTTGCACTGCGCAACAACAAATACAGGGCCTTTTTCTCATGCTAGAACTCCTTAGCGGGGCTCTGCGCATTGAACCAACATGCTCACTTTGAGAGGGGTGTGCTTGTCATTAGTGATGACAAAACACACCCTCTCTGGCCCCGCCCCCTTCTCAGGGGGCCGCTGTGACTGAAAAATGCCCAGGCCGAATTTTTTTCCCAGTCCGACCCTGGTCATAAACATGTTTGATGAACATGAATATTAACAAGAAAATCGGTTGATCACACTAATTAGAGCACATGAGTTGAAAGTAATACCAGAACTTGGTAGACAAGAACAGAATGTATTATTAAACATGTATTATGTGCAACTGGTATAGCAGGATACATCTCTTGCTTTGTTATGCCTATGATGTATGCAAGTCAAATATGCTTTAAGACAGGACAATAATAAGGCCACTGGAACTGAATTGGGCTATTAAAGCAAAATTAAAAGATAAGAAATTAGATGACTATGAAACATAAGGAGGTTAGTGAGTTAGGACACGTCCGCTTCAATCAGGGATGAATCAGATCTGCAGCAATATGTCTGATGGTACAGTTCATGCAGCCAGGTAGGTTTAGGTGGTGGTCAGCATATTCCCGCCAGGATACAGCACTCTTCCGGCCCTAGGCCTGTGTGAGGGCCTGCATCTTGATTCCATGGACTCTGGTCCTCTCGGGGACCATTTCCTTCCCCTGACCAGAGTATGCGGGGGATCTGTATGTTGTAGCAGCTGGCAGCGTGTGATCCTCCGCACACGTGGGTGATGCGGTAGGTCTGTGGTTCGTGTGGCTCTCTGCCTAGGATGGTGAGCGGCAGTGTTGGGAAGCATGTTAGTGGCAGGATCACCTTGAGGGAGCGTAGTATTCCTCAGCAGCTCACTTTCCTCTTGAACCTCCTGGTGCTGTGACAATCTGACTCGGTGACATGCCTGAATCCTCGCCAGAATGTCTGAAATATTGCATCAAATCAGAGCAGGATGCTTGCTGCAGTGCTTGGGAGAGGCCCTTGAGGGGAGTTCAGGCCTTGTCCGGCCGGTTGAAGGGAGGCTGCCATCTTTTGTGCAGGTTCCTGCGGTGTGCTGCAAGGGATTGTAGGATGAGGGGTGACCAAACAGCCCAGTGGGGATGACCCCCACCGGTCCATAGAGGGGGTAGGAGAGCAGCTTCAACAGGTTACTGGATAGGAGTCCAAGGAGATCGGCCACCTCGGGTCTCCGGCAATAAGTCACCTCGAGTTACGTATCGATGTGCACAGGGGTATACCTCCGACTTGTGAGGTAGCTGGTGTGGGGGTGTAGCTGCTCAATAGCTGGGGTAAATGGCCCAAAATCAGCCCAGGATTTGGGAGCCTAGGCAAAACATGTCTGTGTTTCTCTGTGGCTAGACTCCACCTCCAGTAATCTAGAATTTTAAAGAAGATTGATGGCAAACACACCACACCCTGCTAAACAGGTTGTGGGCTTGCCATGTCCTGTCTGTTTTTGTATTTTAATTAATCTAAAGCAGTCAGGAACAGACCAGACATTTAACATGTCCATGAATGTGCTTTGTAAGCACAATATTTAGCAACTGCTACAGTTTGTCTAAATAGAACATGTTAAGGAACATTTATGTCAAGTTGGGAAAACAAAGGGGTGATAAAACCCTAAAAAAATGAAATCAATACAAAATGAGATAATAAAAATTACAGGTTTCTTTTTTTTTAAATTTGTATTTTATTGAGTTATTCTCAGCATTATACAACTTTTCCAATATATTTGTTAAGAGTAAAAAAAAGGAATCAAACATTAATGTGAATATTCAAGGACAGAGGGGTGCATATTTGCATATTAGTCCTGTGCATATGTCCGACTCACAAGTGCTTGTGCCCAGAAGTCGTAGTAGTGCTAAGCCTTTGCTGGCCGCAGGCATTTTGGAGCAGTCCAGTATCAGTGGAATGGTGTAGGTTCAGTGAGGGTAAGGGCTGGTATCCAAGCCTTTACTACGGTTTCTGCTTCTTGGTGGTAAGTTTTGTTACACTTTTAAAGGCGCGCTTGGGGTTGTCTCCACATACTGCCTTGCTTGGTGAAGTTGGTGTGTCCTCCAGCTGCGGCTGGAGTGACAGGCTCAATTTTTGCAGGAACTGATCGGGGTCGTCTCGGGACGTTAGCGTGAAGCTTTCTCCTCCCTTCTCAGCTAGTATTGATCCCTCTGTGCCCCATCGGTACCTGATGGACGAGTCTCGTAGTCTCCTGGCCACTGGTGCCAGCCTTTTTCTCTCTGCTAGAACAGAGAATGGGATATCAGCAAAAATTGCTATTCTGTGGCCTTCATGTGGCACCGTCCCCATCTCTCTGGAGCGCTGCAGTATTTCTGATTTTACCGCTATTTCCCTGGTCACCGCTATGACGTCTCTGGGTGCTTCCCTGGGTGCTGCGGCTGCTTTTCTCACTCTGAACACTGATGTGATTGGTGGAGAGTCAGTGTTGCTTTCGGCACCCATGGCTGTCAGCATAGTGCGAACCCACAGCAGGAGCTTTATATTTTCGACCGACTCCGGGATGCCCCTAAGTCGCAGGTTTTTTCTCCTGTGACGGACTTCCATGGCGGTCACCACTCTATGTAGTTGCTGTACCTGTGAGGTGAGTTCTGTTAGCTTACATTCCGTAGCCTGAGACTTCTCCTCTCTAGCAGTCTCTTTTAGTTCCAGTTCCCGCACCTTTTGGTGGACCACCCCTATTTCGTCCTGTACTTCCCGCAGATCCTGCTTCCATACTTTCCTGAGGTCTATTACGAGGCGTTTTATGTCACCTTTGGTTGAGGGTGACTCATCTTCTTCAGACCCCGACACAATGGAAGCCTCCTCTGAGGAGGGTGGAGGTGAGGCTACTGCGTCAGCCTGCGAGGCTTCTGAGTCCTCCGTGTCATATTGGGCCTCGGGCGCCATCTTGGGCGTCTGTTGTGGAACCGGCCGTTCGAAGGAGAGCCGTATATCCGGCTGTCTAGTCGTTTCTTGTTGGTGAGGCTTTTTATTTTTGCGCCCCATGCTCTCTGCTTTGGGGGGTATCTGTCTTTCTTGTGGAAATTTGTGTTTGTTCGTTGGCTTGAGTCTCTATTCCCTGGGCCGGTACGGAGCTCTCAGGGAAGACGTCCGCTCGGCTTCGTGGTCAGCCACGCCCCCCAAAATTACAGGTTTCTAACCATACTAAATTATAAAATGTAACCTTTATTAAATCAATTAAAATACACAAAATAGAGATAAAGCATAACACACATTTGTAATGTAAAAAAAAAAAAATCATCTATCTATAATAAGATCTACAAAAGGCATCTAAATGTAACGAGCGATATCTATGTCTATAATAGATGTACAAATGAAGTATATTCTGTTTAGCTGACAGGATCATACATTCTGCATTCTGCAGTAAAGTAAATAAAAAACGAATTGACAAAAGTAGTTGCACAATTGTAAAGACTGAATATCCTCTCATCCCAACTCAATTTGTAACAAACATAACAATGCAAATTAGTAAGTTAACCCCTTCAGGACGGAGTCAATAGTGCACGTTCTGATCAAAACAAAACGTAAACAAAAACTGGAATTTGCGCTATATGTCTGTTCAACCGTAATTCACCTCTTTCATATTAAATGCACCCACACTTATTATATATCATTTTGTTCAGGAGAAACAGGGCTTTCATTTCATATAAAATATTTATATATGAAACAATTTATTATGAATAAAATAAAAAAAACTGTAAGAAATTTGAATTTTTTTTTTTAATTTGTAGTTCCGCCTCACATTTTAGCTGTAAATGTCATAATACTGTTAGGTTTTACTGCAACAAAATGCACATATTTGTAATCAGCGATGTCTCACGAGTACAACAGTACCCCCCATTAACAGGTTTTATGGTGTTTTGGAAAGTTACAGGGTCAAATATAGAACGTTCCATTTTCAAATTGAAATTTGCCAGATTAGTAATGTTACCTTTGAGACGGTGGGGTAGCCCAGGAATGAGAATTACCCCCATAATGGCATACCATTTGAAAAAGTAGACAACCCAAGGTATTGAACGTGGGGTATGTTTAGTCTTTTTTAGTAGCCACTTAGTCACAAACACTGGCCAAAGTTAGCGTTCATATTTGTTTTTATGTGAAAAAAGCAAAATACTAATATTTGGCCAGTGTTTGTGACTAAGTGGCTACTAAAAATGACTGGACATACCCCATTTGCAATACCTTGGGTTGTCTACTTTTGCAAATGGTATGCCATCATGGGGGTAATTCTTATTCCTGGGCTACCATACGGTCTCAAAGGCAACATAACTAATCTGGCAAATTTCAATGTCAAAAAAATGAAATGCGAGCCTTATATGTGACTCTCTAACTTTCCAAAAAACCATAAAACCTGTACATGGGGGGTACTGTTATTCTCGGGAGATTTCACTAAACACAAATATTAGTGTTTTAAAACAGTAAAACATATTACAACAATAATATAGTCCATAAAAGTGCCGTTTGTTTGAAAAAATGCAAAAAACGTCACTTTTACTTAAAATATCATCGTTGTAATACAATTTACCAGTTTTAAACACTAATATTTGAGTTCAGCGAAGTCTCCCGAGTAAAACAGTACCCCCTATATACAGGTTTTATGGTGTCTTGGAGAGTTACAGGGTCAAATATAGTGCTTGCGAATTAAATTCTCTGCACTTTCTCCCTGTGTTGTCAGGCATGTCAATCAAATTTTAATTAATTAAATGACATATTTATGTTAAAAAATTACTTAAATATACACGTAGAATTTTAATATATATGCATTTATAGGTATTTAAATTCTACGTGTATACTAATGTAATCTTTCATGTAATTATATGTATTTATCTATCTATATATATTTGCGGTTATTTGTATTTTATATATAGATAGATAGATATAGAATGTCATTCTAAGTGTATTCTGTTTCCAATATATATATATTAATAACAAAATACAGTTAGAATGAAATTACATATGAATATATAATTTATTTTAAATTTTGTTTCAATATTTTATTTATTTATTTTATTATTTTATTTATTTATTATTGTAATTATACGTATATATATATAATATATATATGTAGATCTATTATATATATAATATATATATACATATTATATATGTAACGTCATTCTAAGTGTATTTTAATACTAATATATATACTAATATTAATATTAAAATACATTACGTATGACGTTACATATATATAATATGTATATATATTATATATATAATATATATACATATATTATATATATATAAATACTTGTATTTTATTTTAACATGTGTATTTAATTTTTTTTTTTACACTACCTACCAGCAGGGGGACTCTCTAATATTTTAAACAGTCCCCCTGCTGGCAGATCCATAGCCAGCTATAGGGGGCCATGTGATCGCTCTTTGAGAGCGATCACATGGCCCCCGGGGGCCTCATTTGCCGGAGGGGGGCTGCCTGGGCTCTCAGGCAGACCCCCAGAAGAGGATCGCGGCGGAGGTAAGTATAGCTTACCTCCTGGGGGCTTCAGCCGTTACGGCGTTCTATGCCGCCGCAACGGCTTTAAAGCCCTTTAAAGCCGCGACGGCATAGAACGCCGTAACGGCGTTAAGGGGTTAAACCCCTATTGTGGACCAAAACAACTTGTTATGTCCAAGCCAGATCAAAGTGATACCAAAAGAAAATAATGCATTTCACTAATTTACAAAGCGGATAGGTAAATATAAAAAGTATACAAATACAAAAAAATAAGTCCTGCGCTCACTCCCATCACTCCTGGGCAGCAGCAACGACCACAGTACACATCGGCCCCAATATATAGTAAAACCAAAGAAAAAAAAGTTACCTGCGCTCTCTCCTTAATCCCTATGTATATTTAGACAAATGGAGGTCAATTCTCCCCTCCTTGCCGTTCTCTTTCTCAACCACACATAAATCATGCTTTCCCTACCCTTCAGACTTTCTCCCCAGCTACTGAACAAGAGGTGGCTGCACTTCTCCGTTCCTCTCGCCCCACCACTTGCCCACTTGATCCTGTCCCATCTCACCTCATCAGATCTCTCTCCCCTTGTCTTGTGCCTATCCTAACACACATCTTTAACTGCTCTCTCTCTTCTGGCACTGTTCCTGCTGACCTTAAACATGCCACTGTAATACCTATCCTGAAAAAACCATCTCTTGACCCGTCCTCCCCCTCTAACTATCGTCCCATATCCCTGCTCCCTTACTCATCAAAGCTTTTGGAAAGACTTGTCTTTACCCGTGTGTCTCACTTCCTTAATTCCAACTCTCTCCTTGACCCTCTTCAGTCTGGCTTCCGCCCTCTCCACTCTACTGAGACCGCTCTTATTAAAGTGACTAATGACCTAATCTCCCACCTGTACGCTGATGACACTCAGATATACCTCTCCTCACCGGACCTCTCCCCGGCCGTCCTGCAACGTGTCACTGCTTGCCTCTCTTCCATCTCTGACTGGATGTCGTCACGCTTTCTCAAACTTAACCTCTCTAAAACTGAACTCCTTGTCTTTCCTCCTCCTAATACTGATCCTCCTCTCTCACTCTCCCTTCAAGTCAGTGATATCCACATAAGTCCATCCCTACAAGCGCGCTGTCTTGGCGTCATACTTGACTCTGGTCTCACCTTTGAGTCTCACATCCAGTTTGTTGCCAAGTCCTGTAGGTTCCAACTCAAAAACATAGCCCGCATCCGCCCCTTTCTTACGCAAGATGCTACCAAGGAGCTTGTCCATGCTCAAGTAATTTCCCGCATGGATTACTGTAACCCTCTCCTGATTGGTCTCCCCAAAAGCCGTACTGCCCCGCTACAGTCTGTAATGAATGCTGCAGCTAGACTGATTTTCCTATCCAGTCGGTCCTCTCACACCTCGCCCCTCTGCCAGTCCTTACATTGGCTCCCTGTATCCTATAGGAGTCAATTCAAAGTGCTAACCCATACATTTAAAGCACTGAACAATTCCAGCCCCTCTTATATCTCTTCACTGATCCAGAGGTATGCCCCTCCTCGTACCCTCCGCTCTGCCCGCAGCCACCTCCTGACCGCTGCTCGCACCCGTACGGCCAACTCGCGCTTGCAGGACCTCTCACGGGCGGCTCCTCTCCTTTGGAATAACTTGCCTACTGCCATCACTCTCCCCTAGTCTTCAATCATTTAAGAAGGGCCTTAAAACCCATCTCTTCAGGAAAGCGTATGGCCTCCCAGAGTAATCTCTCCCTTACATACCTGTCTCTTGCTCTCTCCTATGGGATAGTGATTTGCTCTCTCCTCCAGCTCTGCTTCACTCCTACTTGATATTTCCTATCCTAATGTTTCTAATACCCCTCCTCCTATAGACTGTAAGCTCATTTGAGCAGGGTCCTCTTCAACCTATTGTTCCTGTAAGTTTTCTTGTAATTGTCTTATTTATTGTTACATCCCCCCTCAAAATATTGTAAAGCGCTACGGAATCTGTTGGCGCTATATAAATGGCAATAATAATAATAATAATAATAATTTAGTTACTCCAATGGCCATTCGAGGGAATGCCCGCCTGCCAACATCAAGGCAGACCCCCCCAAAGCGGGTCCTACCCTGACCCTTCACCTTGCTTCCTTGAGCTTCTGGCAAAGATATCTCTAATGAGACAGAGAGGGGTATTTTTTATATACACCCCTATATACTTATTAACCCTTAATAAGGAACACATGGGATGGGCGGCATCCTTGTAACAAAGCTGTGTGATACAAAAAGTGAATACAAATACAAAAAAAGTCCTGCGCTCACTCCCATCACTCCTGGCGGCAGCAATGAGTACAGTACACAAATATGAAGAGTAGTTTGTATTTAACCCCTTAGTGACCAGACCGCTTTTCAATTTTCTTACCGTTTGGGACCAGGGCTGTTTTAACATTTCTGCGGTGTTTGTGTTTAGCTGTAATTTTCCTCTTATTCATTTACTGTACCCACCCATATTATATACCGTTTTTCTCGCCATTAAATGGTCTTTCTAAAGATACCATTATTTTCATCATATCATATAATTTACTATAAAAAAATTATACAATATGATGAAATTTTTTAAAATACACACTTTCTCGAATTTTGACCCCATCAACGCATAAATAGTTTCCCAATTTTGTCCTGAGTTTAGAAATACCCAATGTTAACAAGTTCTTTGCTTTTTTTGGAAAGTTATAGGGCTATAAGAATAGGTAGCACTTTGATATTTCCAAACCATTTGTTTTTCAAAATGAACGCAAGTTACATTGTAACACTGATATCTGTCAGGAAATCCTGAATAACCCTTCACATGTATATATATTTTTAAAGAAGACAACCTAAGGTATTAAACTTTGAGTATTTTGACTCTTTTTATGCAACCAATCTTTTCATTTTACCACCAATCTATGCCCAATAAAAAAAAAAAAAAAAAAATTGGTGATTTTTTTGACACACATAGCAATTTAAGAATACATGTACTGAAAACTTTAAAGGGAAACTCCAGTGCCAGGAAAACTATCTGTTTTCCTGGCACTGGAGCATTACGTCTCCCGATAGGAAAGCATTGAAAAATAATTTCAATGCTTTCCTATGGGGTTTTGAGCGACGCTGGAGGTCCTAACACAGCGTGAGGACGTCCAGCGACGCTCTAGCACAGGTTTCCTGTGCTATGATCCAGGAAGTGACCTCTAGTGGCTGTCTAATAGACAGCCACTAGAGGTGGAGTTAACCCTGCAAGGTAATTATTGTAGTTTATGAAAAACTGCAATAATTACACTTGCAGGGTTAAGAGTAGTGGGAGTTGGCACCCAGACCACTCCAATGAGCAGAAGTGGTCTGGGTGCCTGGAGTGTCCCTTTAAGGGTTACGGCCAAAGAACACCCCAATATGTGTTCAGCAACATCTCCTGAGTACAGTGATACCACACATGTATAGGTGTGTCGGGTTCTCTGGTGGCTAAAAGATCTTATTTGGAGGGTGCGCATTCCAGTTTTCCAACTTGGAATTTTCACTGCTGGTCATCATGCACCCATGTCCTATTTGGAACATTTTTGAAGCCGGTCAATGTAATTCACCCCCATCAAACCATATATTTTTGAAAAGTAGAAAACCCAGGGTATTCAATATGGGCTATGTCCAGTCTTTTTTAGTAGCCACTTAGTCACAAACACTGGCCAAAGTTAGCATTTATATTTGTTTGTGTGTTAAAAATGCAAAAAAACATTATGAACGCTAACTTTGGCTAGTGTTTGTGACTAAGTTGCTACTAAAAAAGGACCGAACATACCCCATTTGCAATACCATGGGTTGTCTTCTTTTGCAAATGGTATGCCATCATGGGGGTAATTCTCATTCCTGGGCTACCATACGCTCTCAAATGCAACATAACCAATCTGGCAAATTTCAATGTGAAAAAACGTTATGACATTAATGTGAATAAATGTTAATATAATCAAAAGAGACTGTACCTGTATTAGACAACTATGTTTCCTTAGGCTGACCACAGATGGTGGACCAAAGGTTCATACTTTAGAATGATCAATTCTACAAGATATTTTCTATTTTTTTTAAATGGCATATTTCAAAGTTGCTATTTAGACCTTGAGGGATCATTGTGTTCAAAGTATAGATCCACTCCATTTCTATTTTTCCTATAGCTTTATTAAAATCTCCTCCTCTCCAATCCTTTTGTATTTTTTATTTACCCATAAATTTCATATCCCTGGGGTTATTATCATGATGCTGTTTGAAGTGGTGCGATACACTATGATTCTCATAGCCTTTTTGAATATTCCGTATGTGTTCCCCTATTCTTATATGTAACGGTCTTGTTGTTCTGCCTACATATTTTAATCCACATGGGCATATTAGCAAGTAGATCACATTTTTCGTATAGCAAGTTATAAACTCTCTTATTTTAAAATTCTGGGTCTCTGAATTAAAATCCTTTA
Source organism: Pelobates fuscus (assembly GCF_036172605.1). NCBI lineage: Eukaryota > Metazoa > Chordata > Amphibia > Anura > Pelobatidae > Pelobates > Pelobates fuscus. The sequence goes on from NC_086328.1 coordinate 91,676,255, forward strand.
TTATACGCCTATGGTTATTTGTCCTGTTGCATGCCATACATGTCCACAACCATAAAACCCTACATTTTCACTAAATTGATACGTGCCTGGGCTGTTTTGTCTTTTAGGTGACTCCTAATATTACTGACCCTTCTATGTATAATTTTAGGTTGATCCATTAAAAAATCTTTTAAAACAGGATCCTGCTGCAATATGTGCCAATTCCGTTTGATAATACTTCTCACTTTTCTATTATTACTACTAAAATCACATATAAAGGGTACTTGGTTAATTTTCTCTTTCTCATTACTATTAGGGTTATGCTTCAGCAATTCTCTCCTATCTCTTTCTTTTACTTCTTTTCTCTTTCTGCGACCGGGTGCCCGCCATCATCATTTGCGGCTCCGACCCGCGAGGCAAACTGCCAGGGCCGCATGTTAAGGGGCCCATCGGGGGGCCCATGCTGTCAGGGCCACCCGATGGAGATGGATTGTCAGGGGGCCCGGTCAGCGCTGGGCGCTTTAACAGCGCGACCAGGCCCCTTGTGATGAGATCACAAGCTGGGAGGAAGTGACTACATGTCACTCCTCCCAGCTAACACACAGAGCCCGCGCGGGAGGAAGAACAGGGAGTCAGAGTAGAAACTCTGACTCCCACCAGCCTAAACCACCACTGGACCCCAGGGAAAGTCACTCTCCTGCACCTAAAAGGTAGGAAACAGGAGGGTGACTTAAATATTATGTGTGTGTTTGTTTGTATGTATGAATGTGTCTGTGTCTATCTGTCTGTATGTATGTGTGCCTGTCTGTTTCTATGTATGTGTCTTTATATGTATGTCTTGTGTGTGTGTTTCTGTGCCTGTCTGTCTATCTATCTGTATGTATGTGTCTTTAAATGTGTGTGTGTCTTGTGTGTGTATGTCTGTGTCTGTCTGTGTCTATCTGTCTGTATGTATTTATGTATGTGTACGTCTCTGTTTTTATGTATGTATGTATGTATGTATGTGTCTTTGTATGTATGTGTGTATATGTGTGTCTGTCTGTCTGTTTGTATGTATGTGTGTGTGTCTTGTCTGTATGTATATATGTATGTGTGCCTGTCTGTTTGTATGTGTCTTTGTATGTATGTTTGTTGTGTGTGTGTCTGTCTGTCTGTATGTGTGGGCCTGTCTGTTTTTTATGTATGTATGTGTCTTTGTATCTGTGTTTTTTATTGGTTATGTGTATGCCCAGGGATGTTTTAGCCGCGAGGCAAACAAGGCATTTGCCTCGGGTGGCATTTCCCAGGGGGTGGCAAAAAAAGCCGCCCCCAAATGCCCAGGGCAAATGCCTTGTTAGCCTTGCGGCTAACAGTCCAGGCAGGCGGGCGGCTATGTAAAAATCCATGCGGGCAGCGCGGGCGAGGGAGCACTTTCCCGTGAGCTCTCTGCTCAGCTCCCTCGCGCATCGCCCGCAGAGTGATGCCGGGAGCCAGAATATGACATCATATTCCGGCTCCCGGCATCACTCTGCGGCGCGCGAGGGAGCTGAGCAGAGAGCTCAGGTGAAAGTGCTCCCTCGCTAGCGCTGCCCGCCCGACCGACCGACCAGCAGCGCTATTTGGCCCCAGGGAGAGGGAGAATCCCCCCTCCCCCCAGCATTCCCAAAGGTAAGGAGGCTGAGGGGAGGGTTATATTTAAAAAAAAAAAAAAACACAAGTGAGTGTGTGAATGTGAGTGTGTGTGTCTGTTAGTGAGTGTGTCTGTTAGTGTGTGTGTGTGTCTGTTAGTGTGTGTGACTGTTAGTGTGTGTGTGTGTCTGTTAGTGTGTGTGAATGTTAGTGTGGGTGTGTGTATCTGTTAGTGTGTGTGACTAACAAGTGAGTGTGTGAATGTGTGTGTATCTGTTAGTGTGTGTATCTGTTAGTGTGTGTATCTGTTAGAGTGTGTGTCTGTGTGTGTGACTGTTAGTGTGTGTGTGTGTGTGTATCTGTTAGTGTGTGTGTCTGTTAGTGTGTGTGTGTGTCTGTTAGTGTGTGTGTGTCTGTTAGTGTGTGTGTCACGGGTGGTGGTACGAAAACCAGGACCCCTGAGTGCCTGATGAGAAATTGGGAGTCTCAGCGTGGTAATGGACTATCAGAGCCTGTTGCAGGGTAACCACACGCCCTCTGGTGTTGAGCACCAGCTTTTGCGTGGCCACATACCAGAACCCTGATGCAGCTACAGCGGATCCCAGGAATTAGGAGCTAGGAAGTAAGCAGACCTCCCAGGAGCTGAATAGGGAGGCTCTGCAGAAAGAATGTATCCCATACAGAAACAAGGCAAGGCTAGGATAGTCACCAAACATGAAAACAAGACAGAACTAGTAGAACCCAGAACCAGAGAAGGATAGGAAGCTAAACCCAAAACATGTACACAAGACATGAGGGAAACCTGAACATAACACGGGCATGACTGGACAGGACTGTACATGGACTGGGTATACAAACTAAAACAAGACAAGGTAAGATAGGCAAAACAAGAGGAGAAATAACTAAGCACTATATATGGAAATCATGGGGATTTAGTCACATTATATGATCATACATTGCACAAGCCTGCCAACAACGCCAATGTACCCCACATCTGGCAGGACCTACACTGCCTATGCCTAATGTAAGCTAAACAAACCAACGCCTAGGGCAGCACAAAACCAGGATACACCACTGTGTACGCTACTGATATGAATTGTCTGTATATTATACTAGGATAATGTTCCACTATTTTTCGTATATGCAATAAGTGTTTGCGTGGTTTTGGGAGAATTACACATTTAGTGTAGTAGCAGCTTTGTTTTATAGAAAAAACTCCAGATTGGTATACTGACAGAGTAAATGATCTTATATCTCTTGATCAAAGCACACACAAATCTAATTTTGTTAAATTAGTCTGCCTGAGTGCAGGGACACTTTTGAATTTTATATATATATATATATATATATATATATATATATATATATATACTTCTGAGGATGGTCAGCACCCAAAGGACTTACTTTTTGTTAAAACTTTGCAGCGCTGTACAATTAATGGAGAACGTACAATATGCACAGACAAATACAAGAGGTAGAGAGAGAACCCTGACCATAAGCTGATAACTATCCATTGAACTAGATCTGGAAGCCAAAAAAGGTGTTTGCTGGCAAATGTAATGCGAAGATACTGTAAACAGAAACCAAGTCTCACATCATTGTCGCAGCGATGCGAATGCGAATTTGGCCCGGCAAAGAAATACCGATATTTTAGAGGAAAAAGATCATGTACAGTTTTCATAATACTACTACAGAAACTACTACAAATTCTTAGCTGATCTCTGAATGGTTCCTTCTAGTAATGTTTTCAAATTTGGGCTCATCTTACTGAATATTTACTGGAGATTTAGGGGTACCCTCAAGCATGGCCTGCAGTAAATGTACTTCAAAGTGTGAAATATTTAGCGTTTTATTCTTTATATGCTATGCTGTGGCATTAGGTAAACATTCTGTCTTGCTGTTTTTTCAGAAATGTAGGATAAGTAAAGTTTATCCTTGTGGGTTTTGGGGGGAAAAAATGATTAAATGCAGCGGATTCTGGCACATTAGATTCAAGTACAAACTGGGAAATGCAAATTTTACAGTTCGTACTCAAATCTAATGCGCATTCAAACTTTGGCAACTTTATTTTGCCAACAACGGTGCACATTAGATTTGAGTAAATACTGTATATATACATTTATTTATTTGTAATTTATTTAAATTATTTAGCTATCAGGTATAGATAAAGAATAAATTAATAAGTTAATTAATAGGTTGGATTGATCAGGCAGAACACTGATTAGACTGATTACAGGCAAGGTACCGTGAAGAAAAACTGTCACCTCAAAATGATTTTTTAAAATATATTAACCTTTTTATCAAATATTAAAATGTAAAAAATAAATAAAAAAATCATCAATACCTTCGGTTAGGAGTATTCAGCCATATGCATACACCTTGGATAAGACAGTGTTTGAATGAGACAGTTAGTCAGTTCGATGATGTCACTGCACTGAAGCAGGGAAGACCATAGAGACTAACTGTCAGTTTTCAAACACTGTCTTGCCCAAGGTGTATGCATATGGCTGAAAAATAATTTCAATATTTAAAAATATTAATGATTGAGATGAGTTTTTTTTAATTTATTTTTTTACATAGTCTTAATTTAGCCAAAAATTATATTTCCTCTCACAACATGATGAAAGGATCATTACATTAATAAAATTGTGTTGAGGTGACACAGTTGTCCTTTAAAAAAAATAAAAAAAAAATAAAAAGGGGTTAAAATAGACAAAAAGGGTCAAATTTAGCAAGAAAAAGCCCAAAGTCTTAAAAAAATAAAATAAAGAACAGTACCAGTGTACTGATCAGAGTGATCACAGTAATAAAACTGATCAACACTGAAAGGGTTAATTATTATTTTGTTTATAAAACACCAACAAAGTGCTGGTTCTTTGAGTTTTTTTGTTTTGTTTTTGTGTGTGCTTTTTAATGGCTTTATTCACTCCAGAACATCAAATGTAAAGGTTCAGGAACACAAACAAAGCCTATAGTGTTAAAACTATTTAGCTTACCCCCTCTTGTCCCGCTTGAATATAGTAAAAAAATGGCACTCGCTCCCCCCTGATTCTGCCTCCTTGGCTGACATAATCAGAATTGATGATCTCAGCCAAGGAGGCAGGGCGGAGGCAAAGCCAAACACTGCCCTGGCCAATCAGCACCTCCTCATACTGATGCATCGATTCATGGAGACCCTGAATGTCAGTGCTGCACGTTGCTCAGCACTGACCCAGGAAGCACCTGTAGGAGCATTAAGCTGTAATTGTTCTGGTGACTATAGTGTCCCTTTAATTTTCTCTCTGCCTCAGATCAAAGTCGGGAAAGAGAGGCAGAGTCATTGATTAAAGTCAATGATTGTAATCATTGGCTGTCACTTTGAATCTGTAACTGGCTGTCACCACGATCCCGTGACACAATATTCACTAACTGGATCCTGGGGGACTGCCTTAACTGTAAGGCAAGTCCACATGACAGATTCCAGCTGGTAAGTATACACTGGGGAGAATGGGGGGACATAGACATTAGGATGTGCCATGCTGCCCGAATGTTGTAGGTCCACATTGTGAAGGATGGCATGACACAGCAAGGTTAATGATTATGCTCCCTCCCTTGCCTTTATTTATAGTTCTCTTTTCTCCATTGTTTCCTGGGCTCAGCCATATTATTCTTCGCTGCCCGTGATGCAGTGGCAGAACTTCCAAGGATGCAAAAGTTCTCGACTGTTACCGGGCTCTGGAGGTCCGTATGTCAGGAGGGCCCATCGGAGATAGAACATGCTATATCAGGGCAGCAGCAGGCAACTTACTTTAGTTTGCTTGCCTGCTGATGCCTGACACAGAATCCACAGCCAGACTTCACACCTCCAGCCAGGTCCATGTGTCCAGTGGTGTATCTGACACGCTGATACCCTCTATCATATCCTCTCCCTTGCAGCTCAGATGCTCACTCAGTGAGTCAGAGTGCAGCCAAGGAGAGTCCCAGCTCAGAGTGCAGCCAAGGAGAGTCCCAAGGAGAGTCTCTTACTCAACACTGGGTGCCAAAAACATAAAGGAAAGGATATCAGTCGTAGCCAGCAGCAGTGCTAGACCACCAGGGCAGTCATCTAATTTAGGCACCATGGTTGTCCTGCCGTGCATGAGATGGAGACATGGCCACAGGCAGGTTCCTTTTGAACCAGACACACCAGGGTCCAGCCGGGAGAGGTAGCTGAAGACCACAGGAGAGCAAGCTGGGGTGAGAGAGAGTGTCAGTGTTTCTATGTGTGTCAGTGTTTGTGTGTGTCCGAATATGCATCTGTGCATCTGTGTCATTGTTTGTGTCAATGTATACATCTATGCATGTGTGTCAGTGTATGCATCTGGGCATGCGTATCAGTGTTTGTTTGTAAGTGTATGTACCTGTCCTTGTGTTTGTGTTTTTGTGTGTCAGTTTAGTGTATGTATCTGTGCATGTGTGTCAGTCTTTTTGTGCGTCAGTTTATGTATCTGTGCACGTGTGTCAGTGTTTGTTTCCATCAGTTTATGTACCTGTACATGTGTATTTGTACACGTGTACCTGTGTTTGTAGATCAATGTATGTTAATCTGTGCATGTATGTCAATATAACTGGAGTGTATCTGTGTGTGTATGTGGGCATCTGTGTTTGTCAATGTGACTGTGTGTGTGTGCGGCAGTGCATATGTATTTGTGAATACACATTTATATGAAATCACCAATAATATACACAAACACACGGTGCATTCAAACGTTAACACTGTGTGTACACAAAACAGTACTGTAGTGTTGTTTAAATGCCAATACTATCCACATCTGCATTCACATTTTAACATTACAAACATCCCTGCATTTATACACGAACACTGCATAATAAAAAAAATTTGCATTCAAACACCAACACTACACACACACTGTATTTAAATGCAAACAATACAGACAAACAGACCCACTGCATTAAAACTTCAACATTGCACACAAATACAAAATGTTCCAAAGAGAAGGAACCAAAAAAACTTTAGAAATAAGAGCATATAATTTAAAGTTAAGAAATCCCAAAATAACACCTAATATAATTCTGTGAACGACACATACAAAGGGAATCTAAGAGACAATACCATCACATGTAACCAATGCTGATATATATGTATATATAAATGTTTCAAAGAGAGGGGTAGTTTCACCACTACTAAGGAAGATAATATAGAGAAGTCCGAATCTATCTCAGTGATACTTGTAGAAATTAGTAAGAAAGTAGCAGTAATAGTAAAGTGTCAGATAGGGATAGTTTACGCAGGGAAATACCAAGAGTAGGAAAATATAAGTCCTATTATGATTGTGCATACGGCACGTATCTATCAATGAGTTCCTAGGCACCTAAGATAAATAAATCTCGCTGCTAAACTCAGGATAACTAATCCTACTGGCTGTAAGATCTCTATGATTGTTAAAATACTAGTTTGTTCATATATAATAATAGATCCCTAAGATCCCTCACTTCAAGTGATTGCAGGCAGCTAAAAGAGTCTATCTATAATGTGCTTGTATTGTTACACACAAATACAAAAACATTCACACAAATAAACTCCATACAAATATATGCCTACATTCACAGATAATGAATACAAATAGAACCCTGCAAGGGTGGGTAAATAGTAGATCCTCAGCTGGCAAAATATCATGGAATTCGTACGGCAGATGAGAATCGACCTATTTGCCACCTCTACTCTATAATGGAGGGGCCTTAAGTTCTTTGCACCAGGGACCTGAGGTTCTCTAGTTACGCCACTGCCATAATTTATTCTGTTTTCCCTTCTGTAGGATTGATTTTGCTGATGGATTTTGGGTTTGATTGGTAACTGAAACAGAACCTTGCTTTAAAAGACCACTATAGTGCCAGGAAAACTAGTTTTCCTGTCACTATAGGGTCTTTAGGTCCCCCCCACCCTCAGGGTCCCACTCCAGCTGGGCTGAAGGGGTTAAAACCCCTTCAGCCACTTACCTTTATCCAGCGCTGGGGAACTCTCCTCCCTCTGCTGACGTCAGCGCCGAATGCGCATGCGCGGCAAGAGCCGCGCATGCATTTAAACTGCCCATAGGAAAGCATTTCTCAATGCTTTCCTATGGACGTCCAGCGTCTTCCCACTGTGATTTCCACAGTGAGAAGCGCGGAAGCGCCTCTAGCGGCTGTCAGTGAGACAGCCAATAGAGGCTGGATTAACCCTCAGTGAAACATAGCAGTTTCTTTGAAACTGCTATGTTTTCAGCTGCAGGGTTAACACTAGAGGGACCTGGCATCCAGACCACTTCATTGAGCTGAAGTAGTCTGGGTGCCTATAATGGTTCTTTAAGTTCTGCCCACAGATGGAGTGGAAAGTGCAAAATGTAAACAGTGCGATTTGTCAGATTCATTAAAGGAACACTATAGGGTCAGATATACAAACTTGTATTCCTGACCCTACAGTGTTAATAAGACTATTTAGTCTGTTGGCCCCTATTCTACATCTTCCCTATGACCCTGGAGGTGTCCCTAGAGAGCAATGTAAACACTGCCATTTCTACATTAAAATGCCTGCAGGGACATAATATACTCACCAGAACAACTACATTAAGTTGAGATTAAGTGATATTGATGCTTACATTGTCCCTTTGAAATATAACATGAGCATAAGCAGTATGTATGTAGTCCAGCAAAGCTCAATACATTGATTAATAATCTGTTTTAGGAGATTGCAGCACCCATTAACAAAAGCACAAATGACAGTTGATGTAACTTCATTTGCATCAGGCACGATAGGTCGGGGGCATTCCGCCCTCAGCGTATTACGACCCTCCTAGGAGAGGGATTTATGTACTTTGAGGGCCAGGTATTGAGCGATGTGTTCAGAGGGCTCCCATTCAGCGGAGCAAGGGTGTCTCAAATTGTCTGGGTCGAACGCAAGTGTCTCCTTTGCGTCACAGGCTGTGTCTGCCTCAGGCGCGTCCGACTGTGCCTTGGCATGAGTCGGTCTAGATGGGAATTGTGTACCCGGAAGATCTTCACCTCCTGAGGACTCGTCCCCGTAGGGATCTGAGTAATGGTCATCCGACCCCTCATCCCCATCATTGTCTGACTCAGACAGTAAATCATGGGCCTGTGCCCGCTTCCAGTCTCTGGCCGCCGTAGCCCGGCCAGTAGCTCTATTGCACGGTTGTTGCGCGCCATCACAGACAGCCTGAGGCATGTCAATCAAACCAGGCTTTACCTGGGTGTGGGGGAGGTCTTGAGTATGTTTGCGCTTGCCCTGTGCTTTGCTCCCTGAAGGTTCAGGGACAGTATGCATCTGCATCATGAGCAGGGAGGGCCTGCCTAAGGGCCTGAGTAATGGATTGTGATATGTTGGAGGACATGGCCCACATGGCTGAGGAAATAGCCTTAGTAATAGAACTGGACATGGTGGCGTCCAGGAGGGTTTGAAATTCCTCTGAGCCTATGAGGCTAGGATCAGCCTGGGGGTCAGGCCCCCTATTAAGGGGTTGGGGTGGCCAGGTAGGTCCTCTCCAGATGACTGCATGATTACAGCAGGTGAGTGCAAGAAAGAAAACAATAAATATGAAAATGGGTGCAGGATTGCTTAATCCAAGCACAGGTAGGTAGCAATACAAACAGAAATAGTAAATACCTGGGTCCTGGGTGAAACAAGCAGGGTGACCTCATGTGCAGTGTCAAGATCCGTTTAAAACCGCAGCACGAGCGTCAAAATGGCCACCGGCATAGAGCGGCGGCGGGAAACCAAAAAGATGGCCGCGTCGTGCGCATGTGCGGCGCTCGCGAGCGTCGAAAATGAAGAAAAGAAACTGCCCGCCGCGTGAAATCGGCGGGCAGTGAAGGGAGCCGAGAATGAGGCGGGCTGGGGTCGGAGAAGGCCCTCTAAAGGTACCCGGTCGGGAGAGAGGCTAGGGGACGAAGCACTCGCCCTGAGGGGGAAAAAAACCCTGGTCTGCCAGGCAAGGCATACCTGCTGGACATCACAGGACCCAGGGGCACACAATACAGTACAATGGAATAAATAAATAAATAAATAAAAAACACTATTAGAAAACTAAGTTAAGAAGTACTACTAGTAAAAGTAAACATGTGGGAGCAATACATAAGCCCCTAAGTGAATATAAACAGTCCCACAGCAATAATATCACAAATCAAGTAGGAAAAAAATGTACTTAGCTGGTCTGAGAGATCAGCGAAGAAAGAGGGAGAGGAAGAGAGTGCTACACCTTTATATACTGAAGGGGGTGGATACTGATTAGTAGCACTGTTGAATATGCTAATGTTATATTTTTTCTCTTTTACATACATTTTTTCTCTTAGCTGCTGAATTAAAGAAAGAGAAGCATAATAGGAACCTCCGCGTCTTTAATAAAATTTGGGTTTAACTCATTTTAGTAACAACTGTGCTATATAAGCTGCTTGGTAAATGTATACAGGAGTTCTAAACTATACTTTATGGTTACCGAACCTGCATAATTTAAAAAGAAGCTAATAGGCCCCAGTGAGATTTGAACTCACGACCCCTGGTTTACAAGACCAGTGCTCTAACCCCTGAGCTATGGAGCCATTATATGGGTATATTTTATATAGTACTGTTTACCTTTTTATTATCTCCTCTCTGGTTTTCATTACAGGAACAATCTAGATACCATAGCCCGAAGTGTTCTACGAGAACAAGACCTGCCAGATCCTTCATTTCTGTCAAAAATTGATGTTTCCTGTGTAGGAGTGGATGGCCTACCAAGACAAAGTCCTTTAACAACTCCCTTACGGGTTGGCAACTATCCTAGCTTGCTTGCTCGTTTTGTGGTGTCCTCCACATGCCCCATTAACCTGTTAGACGCTAATGTTCTTTCACGCCTGCAGGCATCTATCATCTTCACTCCAGATGGACAAGTAGAATTATCTACCCCTCTATCTGTTTCTGACACCTCAGCCTTGTGCTCCCTGCCTCTGATGCTCCATTTAGAAGAACCCCATGGGGATGCAAAGGAACTGAGGTCTAATTTCCCTGATTCACTAAAAACAGATGTTCCTGCAAAACTGTGGTCCACAGGCCCAGAGGACATAGGACACCTAAAAGTGCCACCTGTGAAGGTAAAACTCATTCCAGGAGCAAAGTTACCAAGGAAATCACAGTACCCTTTGAAACCAGCACAAGCTGCAGCTATCACAATTCCGTTGTTTCCTGTGAAGAAAAAGACACCCAAAGGAGAACCAGAGAAGTACAGAATGGTCCAGGATCTCCGTGCAGTGAATGAAGCAACAGTCCTGGACACCCCTATTGTGCCAAACCCACACACTCTGCTCTCTGGAGTTCCACCTTCTGCAAAGTACTTCAGCCATTGATCTGGCCAATGCCTTCTTCAGTGTACCCCTGGATCCAGTCTGTCAATACCTGTTTGCCTTCACACATGAAAAACAACAGTATACATGGACTGTCATGCCCCAAGGGGCACAAAATTCCCCAAGTCAATTTGCAAAGGCCATGTGTTCTATTCTTGATCCATGGCAATCTGACCATCCAGAGGTTGTCTTGCTTCAGTATGTGGATGATTTGCTGCTCTGTGGAGATGACATACCCACAACAGAAGAGTGCTCTATTAATATCCTTTGCTATTTAGCAGAACAAGGATGTAAAGCTTCACGTCTCAAGCTTCAATTCTGTCAACCTACTGTTATCTTCCTTGGCCATTGCCTATCTCAGGGTACTAGACATCTCACCCGTGACCGAGTTAGAGCAGTACTGGATATTCCACCTCCAAGGACTTCAACGTCTCTACATGCCTTTCTAGGCCTCATTTCCTACTGCCATGCCTGGATCCCAGAAGCTTCTCTGCTCATGCAGCCACTCTATGATACCCTCAAATCAGACCCATTCTGCTTGACCACAGAGGCCCATGACAACTTCTGCACTCTAAAACGTGCTATTGCATCTGCTCCTGCCCTTGGCCTTCCAGACTATACCAAACCCTTCAAGTTATTTGTCTCTGAAAGACAGGGCCATGCTACAGGAGTTCTTACCACCAACAATCTTTACCACCAACAATGTCTGCACAAGAAGCCGAATTGCAAGCCCTGACTTCAGCGCGCAAGATCTCTGAAGGCAAGCGCGCCAACATCTACACTGATTCAAGATATGCATTGAGCGTGGCACATGACTTCGGATTAATTTGGAAAACAAGAGGATTTCTTACCACTGCCGGTACGCCAGTCAAACACAGTTCTGCAATCAAGGAACTAATGGATGCCCTCCTACTCCCAGAAGAAGTGGCCATTTTGAAAGTGAAGGCACATGGGAAATTGGATACAGATGAAGCAAAGGGCAACCATTTAGCTGATCAGGCTGCTAAGCAAGCGGCAAGATAATTGCAGGAAGTGGATGAAGGAGTGTCCGGACACGAAGAAATTCCTATTTTTACCTTGCAGACTCTTCCTACTGACCTAAGAATCCTACGGGAACAGCAAGCTGCAATTGCCCCTGAGGAAATACAGAAATGGAAGAAGAAAGGAGCAGTCCTAAAAGATGGAGTATACTACAACAATCTTAGATTTTGCCTCCCTAAGAATTTATATCCAGCAGTCGTCCAATGGGCACATGGACCTGCACATCTGTCAAAAGACCTAATGGCTGCCCTCATACAGAAGTATTATGAAGCACCTGGAATTACTACACTGGTCAACAACTTTTGCAAGGCCTGTGTCATTTGCGCAAAATGCAACCCAGGGAAACCAACCAAAGTGCCCTTGAAACACCTGGCTAAGCCTATGTACCCATTCCAGAGAATTCAGATTGACCACATACAAATGCCAAAGAGTGGTCCCCATGAATATGCACTAGTGATAGTGGATATGTTTTCAGGATGGCCAGAAGCCTATCCAGTGGCCAATATCACTGCCAAGACAACAGCAAAGCGTCTACTTGCAGATATTGTATGTAGATTTGGACTCCCAGAAGTTATTGAGAGTGACCAGGGCCCAGCTTTTACAGCAACAGTGACTAAAGAAATTTGGACTGCTCTGGGGGTGACCCTAGCTTTCCACACCCCTTACCACCCACAAAGCAGAGGCAAAGTGGAACGCATGAATGGTACCCTAAAAGCTAGAATGTTAAAAATGTCACAAGAAACAAAGATGCCCTGGCCAGAAAGCTTGTCAATAGCTTTATTCAGCGTTAGACACACACCTAGAGGGAAGCACTCACTATCCCCATATGAGATTCTATTTGGGACTGCACCCAGACTAGGTTGTTACTACCCCCAACAGCTTCAGCTTCAAACTGATGTTTTGGTAGATTATGTGACTGAACTTGCAAGTGCTTTGAACAAAATACATGCCCAAGTTTTCTCATCAATTCCAGATCCCGATTTTGATACGGGTACCCACAGCCTGCTTCCCGGAGATTGGGTCCTGGTCAAGAGATTTGTGCGGAAACACACCCTGGAACCAAGATTTGACGGACCATTCCAAGTTCTCCTGATCACTTCAACCTCTGTCAAGTTGGCTGGCAGGCCACATTGGATCCACGCTTCCCATTGCAAGAAGACTCCTGCCCCAGAGGAAGCAGACACCGCACAATCATGTACCCCTGGTATATTATCACCTTAATTAGCCTAATTAAGGCCCAACAAGTAGCCATTACTAAAGATGCCAGTGGGTATACCTTCTGGTACAATTCCTCATGTACCCGAGTGGCTACATATACTTTTGACTATTGTGACATTGTAGACTGCCCATTCCCTACGTCACAAATTCAAACCATCTATAGAGATTTACCTCATGTAAAAGACCCCTATGTTTGTGTAGTTGATAAACAATGGGGGCATAACTGTAACCATTGGGGGGCTGCAGGGTGGAATGCTGGGCCTGCCTGGGGTTACAAGCCCAAAAGTGCCTTATCTAAGGTAGATGACCACGGTAGATCCCTCCTCCAAAGAATGACTTTAAGGAAACCTGGAGGAGGTACACCCATGAAATTAATTCTAAACATAGAGCATCCCAGTCCAACGGATGCAGACCAGTATGTAATGGGAATGTATTGGAAGAAAGGTTCCTATAACAAATTAGGGCACTTCTACCTAAAAGATATGTGCCACTCTCCAGAGTGGCAAGGGGCTACCCACATGGTCCCAAACGCATTAAAACCACACATCCAGTCCTTTAAAGACATGATGGCCATTGCTAATCCCACCTTTGAAGATACCATGGCCGCTGAAACAGGTTTTAATGATGTTAATTTATGGTTGGAATGGATGAAATATAATGCCAACAAACATAACAGAACCACATGCTATGTGTGTGGTGGTGCCCGGCCTCACCTCGGCACCGTACCCTTGACTCTGCCATTAGAAATAGAAGAGTGCATCTTAAGTCTTTTTGCCTACCATTACAATTTTAACAGGTCCCTCTGCAAAGCATGGACAGTAGAATACCCCCTCCTAACCAAAGATGTCAAACCCCCAGATGGTATTACGATCTATAAGGGAAACTACACCTGTTATGCCAATTATGACGGAATTGGTAAGTTCATGGGTAACTTTTCCGAAGGATATTGTGCCACCTACAGAACTGTCCCTATGTACCTGTTACAATTCCATACTAGGTCATTAGGAGATATATACTGGTTGTGTGGGGATTTACAGTTAAGATCCAGAATGGACAAGGAATGGTGGGGGGAGTGTACTCTGGCTAAAGCCATCATGCCCATACATATTATCTCTGACACACACCCTGACATACATGAGTCCATACACACACCAGCTAAGGTTAAGCGTGAAGCCCCAGTAAGAGGCAGTTTTGACCCCCACATTTACATTGATGCCATTGGGGTGCCTAGGGGGGTGCCTAATGAATTTAAAGCAAGAGATGAAGTTGCTGCGGGGTTTGAATCACTTTTTACCATAGTTACTGCAAACAAGAATTTAAATTGGATTAATTACATTTATTACAACCAACAACGCTTTGTCAACTACACCAGAGATGCCCTCCAGGGTTTAACCGAACAATTGCAGGCCACATCCCAGATGTCCTTCCAGAACAGAATGGCCTTAGACATGATCCTAGCTGAGAAGGGGGGCGTATGTAAAATACTGCCCGACACCATGACCTGTTGTACTTACATCCCAGAAAACACAGGTCCTAATGGTAAAGTCACCTTGGCCATAGAGAAATTAAATAAGCTCTCTGAAGAGTTAAAAAGGAATTCTGGGGTAAAAGATCCCTGGGAAAGGTGGTTTTGGTGGATGACAGGGTGGCAAAAAGCTTTAATTCACATTGGTATGGCATTACTAATTTTTCTTTTTATTCTCGCTCTTCTCGTTTGTTGTGTCCTCCCCTGTCTGAGGAAATTCCTACAGAAGACTGCAGACCAAGCGGCACCAACTTTTACACATCTGACAGTTGATGACCAAGATTTCCAAGATTTCAATTCACCCTGTATACCGCTGCAAACTATCCCTTTTACTGATAAAGTGCAAGAGTTTTAGGTAGGGAAACAGCTTAGGGACAGCGTCCGTCTCTATGGATAGACTGCCGTGCGGAGATGTGGTGGGCAAGCCACCACGGGATACCAGCGGAGTGATGAAAGTTCCTGACCGTATTGACGGATGAGCTGCAGCCTATTAGGGACAGAAAGGGACAGAATTGCACTTTGCAATAACACCTAGCTAGCGGTCATGGGGTTTCTGTGCCTTTGGGCTAACACGTCTTCTGGTATTAACAAATAAAGTTTATCTTTTTAGTGCCTAACATTTCATAGGGGGGACTGTTGTAGAATTATTTTAACCTTTATTAAATTTCCTATTAACTCCATTAACTTCATTATATGACAGATTTTCCTAACAGCATTTAGAATATTAGCAAGAGAATGCATTTTCTAGAAGGATATGAGTACCACCGGAATTGTCAAGTTCCTGTAATATGTAACAATGTATGCCATAGTTAGATCATGAGAACTGTACTAATGAAATGTCCATTCACTAAAAAGCCTTGAACCTGACCTCGAATCTAACATCACTAACTACTCAAAATGGCGCCTAAAGCCCCCTCCCATCGAGTAAAGCCTCGTGCTAGCAAGATGGCGCCTGGGCCATCGTGTCCACACCCGTGTCCAAGATGACGCCACCTCTCGGTGGGAGGTCATGTAGCCTGCCACTTAACACTTAAGCCAATTAATAATATTGATGGGTGGGTATTGACATAGCCACTTAACACCTAACCCAATTAATGATGTTTATTTGTTGTTATCTTGATATTCTATGATGATGTAATATTGCTCTTATAAGGGTCTGCGCGAGCCCGCTTTTTAACCAGATGCCATTAAATTTTCTCGAAGTTCTTTTAACCTGAACTCCATGTGTCAGTGTGAATTTACTTCTGCATATACGCAATTTAATCATCTCAGATTTGGACAGGAACAGATAGTCATTCAAACATATTTGTTTGCTTAAAATAATCTATATCAACTACAGCATACATTTGTGATTATGGAGACAGGTGCACTGGTGCACTGATATTGTAACTGGTTTCCCATCGAGGAGTAATAATTATGTAGAGGTTTATACCTTGGTCTCAGAGATTTTGCCTTCCAGCTGAAAGTAGCTTGGTGAATTGATAGTGTAGGACTCACCTAAGAGGTTTGACTTGACAGGGCCCATGAGCTTGCACTTTAATGGCCACTTGTACTTTAATGATACTAATAATCGACTGTTATTTAAATGTGTATAGGGATTTGGGACAGTGTGCAGGCAACTATTTTTTTGCTTTTGTTCTACGTATTTGGGCTGATGTATACTGTAGTCATTGTGGAAGTTTAAGCGCAGGGCTTCATTTTGTGTGAGGTGGTATTTCTTGAGGTGATGTGTGTGGGGAAACTGCAGGGGGTGGAGGGCAGAGAGGGGAGAAAAGCTACTTGTGTTATGTTGCAGTCAGGGCTGGCGCTACCTGTAAGGCGACCTAGGCAGCCGCCTAGGGTGCACCGTAGCAGGGGGCGCCGGATCCCTGTGCCCGGAGTCCCCGCTGCGGCTCCTCATGCTGCGCCGCCTGAGCGCTTTAGCAAGCCCCAGGCGGCGCAGCACTGCTGTATGGAGGGCGGCCGGGTTTGAGTGAGCGGCAGGAGGGAGGTGCAGAGTGCTCCCTCCTGCTGGTGTCTCAATGTAGCGTGGCCAGGCGGCGCGGAACGCGGGGCAGGAACCTCTGTTTCCTGTACTGTACCCGGCCACCGGCGGACTGACAGGAAGTGCTCACTGAGTGAGCACTTCCCTTCAGTCCGCCGGCGGCCGAGTACGGAAAACAAGTTCCTGTCCCGTGTTCCGCACCGCCCGGCCACGCTACATAGGCAGGAAGGAGGGTAAGGACCATTAGGGGAGAGGGGAGGGGGGGTAAGGACCACTAGGGGAGGGGAGGGGGGTGGTAAGGACCACTAGGGGAGGGGGGAGTAAGGACCACTAAGGGAGGGGAGGGGGGAGTAAGGACCACTAGTGGAGGGGGGGAGTAAGGACCACTAGTGGAGGGGGGGAGTAAGGACCACTAGTGGAGGGGGGGAGTAAGGACCACTAGGGGAGGGGGGGAGTAAGGACCACTAGTGGAGGGGGGGAGTAAGGACCACTAGTGGAGGGGGGGTAAGGACCACTAGGGCAGGGGAGGGGGGAGTAAGGACCACTAGTGGAGGGGGGTAAGGACCACTAGGGGTAGGGAGGGGGGAGTAAGGACCACTAGGGGAGGGGGTGAGAGGAGTAAGGACCACTAGTGGAGGGGAGGAGTAAGGACCACTAGTGGAGGGGAGGAGTAAGGACCACTAGGGGAGGAGTAAGGACTACTAAGGGGTTTTGGAGGGGGAGGACCACTAAGGGAGAGAGGGGGGAGTGAGAAGACCACCAAGGGGGGACTGCAGAGGGACAGGGGGCCAAGGGAGAGCACTAAGGGACAGAAGGGGAGAACACGGAGGGACATGAGGGAAGGGGAAATCAATAATTGACAGGAGGGGAGAGCACTATGAATTTTAAAAAAATAAAAATAAAGAGCTGCTCCCCTCTCAGTCCCTATCCTACCACTAGGGGAGGGGAAGGTAAGGACCAGTAGGGGAGGGGAGGGGGGGTGGTAAGGACCACTAGGGGAGGGGGGAGTAAGGACCACTAGGGGAGGGGAGGGGGAGTGAGGACCACTAGGGGGGGAGTAAGGACCACTAGGGGAGGGGGAGGAGTAAGGACTACTAAGGGGTTTTGGAGGGGGAGGACCACTAAGGGAGAGAGGGGGGAGTTGGAAGACCACCAAGGGGGGACTGCAGAGGGACAGGGGGCCAAGGGAGAGCACTAAGGGACAGAAGGGGAGAACACGGAGGGACAGGAGTTCTAAACTATACTTTATGGTTACCGAACCTGCATAATTTAAAAAGAAGCTAATAGGCCCCAGTGAGATTTGAACTCACGACCCCTGGTTTACAAGACCAGTGCTCTAACCCCTGAGCTATGGAGCCATTATATAGGTGTACTTTGTATAGTACTGTTTACCTTTTTGTAATCTCCTCTCTGGTTTTCGTTACAGCATACATTTGTGATTATGGAGACAGGTGCACTGGTGCACTGGTGCACTGGTGCACTGATATTGTAAGTAGTCAAACTGGTTTCCCGTCGAGGAGTAATAATTGTAGATTATGCTAGCTTTAGTGTACCTATAATCTTAATTTTATTAATGACAGGAGGCGAGTATTTGCTTTAGTCTCTCTTTACTAGAACTCCACAGCAGCACAGAAAAACAACCAATCAGAAAAAAGTTAGGTACTATAAAACCCCCTTCCCATTGCATCATTTCCTCTTTCAAACTGCGACAAAACAGAACAAAGGCAGAAAAAATAATGGGAAGCAACGAAGTCCAGATACGAAGAATACAGCAATGTCCAACGTCTGAGAAGAACTGTCAACAAGATAGCGTTGATGGACTGAAAATAAATAAGTCAATGTCCACCATCCACGAAGAAGCGCCACAGCAGATAGCGCTGAAGGACTGGAAACTGAAACGAGAGAAAAACAGAATCGAACAGGTTGATTATCCAATGAAATGTATTTTGAATAAACTTGTAGATACCCAATGTAGCAAACAAAATTACCTTAATATGTAGATATCCCAACCCTGCTTATGAAAAACAGACATAAGGACAGGTGACAGGTAGCAGAAACAACAAGCAGAGCTGTATACGTACCTGATTAATCCAAACTATAAAATTAAAGGGAGGGATAAGAACGGGTGGGAAATACTCGCCTCCTGTCATTAATAAAATTAAGATTATAGGTACACTAAAGCTAGCATAATCTACAATTTTATAACATGACAGGAGGCTTCATATTTGCTGTTTTAACGCTCAGTCAACAAATTCCACGCTGTTTGTTTCGCTGGTACCCATTCTCTGAGCTACCCGAGCAATCCCAAATGGACTTTCCAACTGCAATAGATGATAATACAGCAACCGATGGAGATGCCAGTTGATGAAGTATCCCAAAAACGGAAAAAACATCCTCCGCTGATAGATCCAATGTACGTGGGGTCGCGACCTGTTACCTACCAGCCAGTCCATGAGCTGTCAAACTGACCTATTAGCCATTTCCCTGCAGTTATAAAATGTCGGAGGTCATTTGCGGACTTAGGGCCGCGATAAGACACTGCCACCATGTCTCAACTCTTGATGTATAAGGTTGCTCCACCGATCAACTGACCGTCCGGATCCCGTGCGCGGGGTCCAGGCTGACCGTTGGTAGTCTGAGGAAAGCTGGAGACGTTCTCCGCAATCCACGAGTGCCCGGGATGTCAGAGGAGGTCAAGTCAGGCCTCTCGACAACCCGAGCGAAAGGAAAAGGAAGTCACAAAAAAAAAAAAACTACAATAACGTAAAAACGCAAATTCTGTCTCAGCTAGAAGGCAAAAAGCAGTCCGGAAGGTAAGACAAGTAAGCCCCACTGAACAGGGTCCGGAGCTAATCTTACGCATGAAATAACTACCGATACCTATATGGATACCGGGAGGCAGATACGGAGGTAGTTGTTAAAGACAAGGAAAACACCGCGTTCACCTGTAGGTGCCTGAGCACCAGTCCTTGCCTGTGTAAAGTTCTCCTTGGAGATGTGTGTCCGGAGTCTTCATACGAAACCCTGCCCTTCAGGCATGAGGTTTAGGGCCTTCACCCTTCCCACCATATTCAGATGGCCGTACATTGGTGTCCTCTTGGATAGTATGGCAATGGTGCTTGTCTGGACACCTGCCTATTTCCATGTCACTGGTGGGCACTGGTTTTTCCAAAGTGATATTCCCCCAGGCCTGCGGCCAAAAGGGGTTCGGCTCCAATAGAGCAGGCCCGTCAGAAGGGCACAGGCCCAGCAGGCCAAATGAATGGACACAGAATAGTTGGCCAAGCAAATAGGCACGGACATAGCAGGCCCTTCAAATAGGCACCGACATAGTAAGCCAATAAATGGGGCACAGACATAGCAGGCCGTTTTAATGGGCACAGACATAGCAGGCCGTTTTAATGGGCACAGACATAGCAGGCTGTTTTAATGGGCACAGACATAGCAGGCCGTTTTAATGGGCACAGACATAGCAGGCCGTTTTAATGGGCACAGACATAGCAGGCCGTTTTAATGGGCACAGACAGAGCAGGCCATTTTCATGGGCACAGACAGAGCAGGCCGTTTTCATGGGCACAGACATAGCAGGCCGTTTTCATGGGCACAGACATAGCAGGCCAATCAATGGGGCACAGACATAGCAGGTCAATCCTGGGTTTCATATTAAATGAGTAATGGGGACCTCTGAGTTTAGCAGAGTCCCCTAAATGTCTGTAAATCCTCCGGGTATCCTGTGACCTAGGACCCTTAGACACTAATCTTAGACAGCGTACTACTGTGTGAATAAACTGTAACCGGGACTGGCGGTCCCTAAGTGCCCAGCAGGCAACATAGAGGTAAAACCCGTTATATTGGGTTTAAGCTGGATATGTTCCAATGATATAGTGTCCATAAAATCAAGCTCTGCTGAGCAATAACTTCTTTAAAGTGCAAATTGTAATGCACATGTACATACAGATCTGTATGATATATCTTATCTTTATTGTAGGTCATCATCATCATCGTACCGCCTGAAGGGTATAGTACTCATGGTCTCTTCAGGAGGTCTCTTCAACTCAATGAATCTTCCCAAGAAGCCTGATAAGATAGAATAGTATCGGCATAGACAGGACTGACATCTACCGTCAGTGAAACTCACAGCAATCCGTGATATCTATAGCACTAAGACTCACAGCAAGCCGTGCTATATACACTGACATAGAACTCACAGAAATCTGTGATAAATATATACACTGACATAGAACTCACAGGAATCTGAGAACTCACAGTAATCAGTGATGTATACATATACATAGCCATAGAACCCACAGTAGTCTGTGCTATAAATATACATATGGAAACTCACCGTAATCTGTGATATATCTACCTGAAACTCACAGATATCTGTGACATTTACACATGGAAAGCTAACAGAAAACTATAAATAAACACATGGAAAACTACCAGTAATCTGTGTAAATAAACACATGGCAAACTACCAGTAATCTGTATAACTAAACACATGGCAAACTACCAGTAATATATATAACTAAACACATGGCAAACTACCAGTAATCTGTACAAATAAACACATGGCAAACTACCAGTAATCTGTATAAATAAACACATGGCAAACTATCAGTAATCTGTATAAATAAACACATGGCAAACTGCCAGTAATCTGTATAAATAAACACATGGCAAACTATCAGTAATCGGTATAAATAAACACATGGCAAACTGCCAGTAATCTGTATAAATAAACACATGGCAAACTGCCAGTAATCTGTATAAATAAACACATGGCAAACTACCAGTAATCTGTATAAATAAACACATGGCAAACTATCAGTAATCTGTATAAATAAACACATGGTAAACTACCAGTAATCTGTATAACTAAACACATGGCAAACTACCAGTAATCTGTATAACTAAACACATGGCAAACTATCAGTAATCTGTATAAATAAACACATGGCAAACTATCAGTAATCTGTATAAATAAACACATGGCAAACTATCAGTAATCTGTATAACTAAACACATGGAAAACTACCAGTAATCTGTGTAAATAAACACATGGCAAACTACCAGTAATCTGTATAACTAAACACATGGCAAACTACCAGTAATATTTATAACTAAACACATGGCAAACTACCAGTAATCTGTACAAATAAACACATGGCAAACTACCAGTAATCTGTATAAATAAACACATGGCAAACTATCAGTAATCTGTATAAATAAACACATGGCAAACTGCCAGTAATCTGCATAAATAAACACATGGCAAACTATCAGTAATCTGTATAAATAAACACATGGTAAACTACCAGTAATCTGTATAATTAAACACATGGCAAACTATCAGTAATCTGTATAAATAAACACATGGCAAACTATCAGTAATCTGTATAACTAAACACATGGCAAACTACCAGTAATCTGTATAAATAAACACATGAAAAACTATCAGTAATGTAAAGGAAACATTCCTCAAAGAAAATAAAAGAGCCAGAAAGGCACATAAATCTCACAACCAAGCATAGTTCATAACAATCATAAATAAATCACACTAAATCCCAAAGCCACCCACTAGAAGCAGGAGGCAGTGGTACTCTGACCTGTACTGATGCGGAGCAGCAAAGAAAGAGGAAATGATGCAATGGGAAGGGGGTTTTATAGTACCTAACTTTTTTCTGATTGGTTGTTTTTCTGTGCTGCTGTGGAGTTCTAGTAAAGAGAGACTAAAGCAAATACGAAGCCTCCTGTCATGTTATAAAATTATGTAGAGGTTTATACATTGGTCTCAGAGATTTTGCCTTCCAGCTGAAAGTAGCTTGGTGAATTGTTAGTGTAGGACTCACCTAAGAGGTTTGACTTGACAGGGCCCATGAGCTTGCACTTTAATGGCCACTTGTACTTTAATGATACTAAAAATCAACTGTTATTTAAATGTGTATAGTGTGCAGGCAACTATTTTTTTGCTTTTGTTCTACGTATTTGGGCTGATGTATACTGTAGTCATTGTGGAAGTTTAAGCGCAGGGCTTCATTTTGTGTGAGGTGGTATTTCTTGAGGTGATGTGTGTGGGGAAACTGCAGGGGGGGAGGGCGGAGAGGGGAGAAAAGCTACTTGTGTTGTGTTGCAGTCAGGGCTGGCGCTACCTGTAAGGCGACCTAGGCAGCCGCCTAGGGTGCACCGTAGCAGGGGGCGCCGGATCCCTGTGCCCGGAGTCCCCGCTGCGGCTCCTCATGCTGCACCGCCTGAGCGCTTTAGCAAGCCCCAGGCGGCGCAGCACTGCTGTATGGAGGGCGGCCGGGTTTGAGTGAGCGGCAGGAGGGAGGTGCAGAGCGCTCCCTCCTGCTGGTCTCTCAATGTAGCGTGGCCAGGCGGCGCGGAACGCGGGGCAGGAACCTCTGTTTCCTGTACTGTACCCGGCCGCCGGCGGACTGACAGGAAGTGCTCACTGAGTGAGCACTTCCCTTCAGTCCGCCGGCGGCCGAGTACGGAAAACAAGTTCCTGTCCCGTGTTCCGCACCGCCTGGCCACGCTACATAGGCAGGAAGGAGGGTAAGGACCATTAGGGGAGAGGGGAGGGGGGGGTAAGGACCACTAGGGGAGGGGGGAGTAAGCACCACTAAGGGAGGGGAGGGGGGAGTGAGGACCACTAGTGGAGGGGGGGAGTAAGGACCACTAGTGGAGGGGAGGAGTAAGGACCACTAGTGGAGGGGGGAGTAAGGACCACTAGGGGAGGGGGGGGAGTAAGGACCACTAGTGGAGGGGGGGTAAAGACCACTAGGGCAGGGGAGGGGGGAGTAAGGACCACTAGTGGAGGGGGAGTAAGGACCACTAGGGGTGGGGAGGGGGGAGTAAGGACCACTAGGGGAGGGGGTGGGAGGAGTAAGGACCACTAGTGGAGGGGAGGAGTAAGGACCACTAGGGGAGGGGGGGAGTAAGGACCACTAGGGGAGGGTAGGGAGTAAGGACCACTGGGGGAGGAGTAAGGACTACTAAGGGGTTTTGGAGGGGGAGGACCACTAAGGGAGAGAGGGGGGAGTTAGAAGACCACCAAGGGGGGACTGCAGAGGGACAGGGGGCCAAGGGAGAGCACTAAGGGACAGAAGGGGAGAACACGGAGGGACAGGAGTTCTAAACTATACTTTATGGTTACCGAACCTGCATAATTTAAAAAGAAGCTAATAGGCCCCAGTGAGATTTGAACTCACGACCCCTGGTTTACAAGACCAGTGCTCTAACCCCTGAGCTATGGAGCCATTATATAAGTGTACCTTGTATAGTACTGTTTACCTTTTTGTAATCTCCTCTCTGGTTTTCGTTACAGCATACATTTGTAATTATGGATACAGGTGCACAGGTGCACTGATATTGTAAGTAGTCAAACTGGTTTCCCGTCGAGGAGTAATAATTATGTAGAGGTTTATACCTTGGTCTCAGAGATTTTGCCTTCCAGCTGAAAGTAGCTTGGTGAATTGTTAGTGTAGGACTCACCTAAGAGGTTTGACTTGACAGGGCCCATGAGCTTGTACTTTAATGGCCACTTGTACTTTAATGATACTAAAAATCGACTGTTATTTAAATGTGTATAGGGATTTGGGACAGTGTGCAGGCAACTATTTGTTTGCTTTTGTTCTACGTATTTGGGCTGATGTATACTGTAGTCATTGTGGAAGTTTAAGCGCAGGGCTTCATTTTGTGTGAGGTGGTATTTCTTGAGGTGATGTGTGTGGGGAAACTGCAGGCAGGGCCGGACTGGGGATACAAAGCAGCCCTGGAAAAAAAAAATCTATGCCAGCCCCATAAGTCATTGCGCCATATATTGCCGTATGTAATATGTAAGGCAATGTCTTGCCACCCCAGATGGTTGAGTATATATATATATATATATATATATATATATACACACACACATTAAGCATTCTCACATGCAGTGTTTACATTGCTTCCTAGTGACACCTCTAGTGACAGTCACTCAGACAGTCACTAGAGGTGCTTCCTGTGTCAGTGCTGCACAGCGTGATTGCACAGTGTGCAGCACCTACTATCAGGGCCTTTGCAGCCAATCCTATGGCAGAGCATTGGCTTGGCTCAGATCATCATGCTTGATGATGTCAGCCATAGAGGCAGGGCCAGTCGAGGGGAGACCAGCACGGCGTGGGGAGAAAAAAAAAAGGTGAGTAAAAACACTTTTTAAATACACACAGACACACAATGACACAGACACACAATGACACAGACACACACACCATGACACAGACACACACACACACACACACCATGACACAGACACACAATGACACATACACACACGCCATGACACAGACACACGCCATGACACAGACACGCCATGACACAGACACACACACCATGACACAGACACACACACCATGACACAGACACACAAACCATGACACATACACACACACCATGACACAGACACACAATGACACAGACACACACACCATGACACAGACACACAAACCATGACACATACACACACACACCATGACACAGACACACACACCATGACACAGACACACACACCATGACACAGACACACACACCATGACACAGACACACAATGACACAGACACACACACACACCATGACACAGACACACACACCATGAAACAGACACACACGCCATGACACAGACACACACGCCATGACACAGACACACACACCATGACACAGACACACACACCATGACAGACACACAAACCATGACACATACACACACACACCATGACACAGACACACAATGACACAGACACACACACAATGACACAGAAACACACACACACCATGACACAGACACACACACCATGACACAGACACACACACCATGACACAGACACACAATGACACAGACACACACACCATGACACAGACACACACACACAACATGACACAGACACACACACCATGACACAGACACACAATGACACAGACACACAATGAAACATACACTCACACTGACAGAATTACAAATTTTACCTGTGGGTGACAGGTAAAGACCGGCTGGGTGGGCTAGTGGCCGCTGGAGGTCTGCTGGCCGCTGGCTGGGGGAGGTCTGCTGGCCGCTGGCTGGGGGAGCTCTTCTTGCGGCCGCAGGTATAACTTGAATGGCGGCCGCAGGGGAAGCTCTTCTTGCGGCCGCAGGGGGAGCAGGCTGTTCTGTCTCTGCTCCCCCTCCCTCGCGCGCAGCTTAATGAGACCGGAGCCGGAATATGACGTCATATTCCGGCGCCGGTCTCTTTCTAGCGCGCGAGGGAGGGGGAGCAGAGATAGAACAGCCTGCTCCCCCTGCGGCCGCAAGAAGAGCTTCCCCTGCGGCCGCCATTCAAGTTATACCTGCGGCCGCAAGAAAAGCTTCCCCTGCGGCCGCAGGTCACCCCGGCCCCAGGTGCTGACGGCCCACCGGGAAATTTCCCGGTATCCCGGTGGGCCAGTCCGGCCCTGACTGCAGGGGGGGGGAGGGCGGAGAGGGGAGAAAAGCTACTTGTGTTGTGTTGCAGTCAGGGCTGGCGCTACCTGTAAGGCGACCTAGGCAGCCGCCTAGGGTGCACCGTAGCAGGGGGCGCCGGATCCCTGTGCCCGGAGTCCCCGCTGCGGCTCCTCATGCTGCGCCGCCTGAGCGCTTTAGCAAGCCCCAGGCGGCGCAGCACTGCTGTATGGAGGGCGGCCGGGTTTGAGTGAGCGGCAGGAGGGAGGTGCAGAGTGCTCCCTCCTGCCGGTCTCTCAATGTAGCGTGGCCAGGCGGCGCGGAACGCGGGGCAGGAACCTCTGTTTCCTGTACTGTACCCGGCCGCCGGCGGACTGACAGGAAGTGCTCACTGAGTGAGCACTTCCCTTCAGTCCGCCGGCGGCCGAGTACGGAAAACAGAAGTTCCTGTCCCGTGTTCCGCACCGCCCGGCCACGCTACATAGACAGGAAGGAGGGTAAGGACCATTAGGGGAGAGGGGAGGGGGGGTAAGGACCACTAGGGGAGGGGAGGGGAGGGGGGGTGGTAAGGACCACTAGGGGAGGGGGGAGTAAGGACCACTAGGGGAGGGGAGGGGGAGTGAGGACCACTAGGGGGGGGAGTAAGGACCACTAGGGGAGGGGGAGTAGTAAGGACTACTAAGAGGTTTGGGAGGGGGAGGACCACTAAGGGGGAGAGGGGGGAGTGAGAAGACCACCAAGGGGGGACTGCAGAGGGACAGGGGGCCAAGGGAGAGCACTAAGGGACAGAAGGGGAGAACACGGAGGGACATGAGGGAAGGGGAAATCAATAATTGACAGGAGGGGAGAGCACTATGAATTTAAAAAAAATAAAAATAAAGAGCTGCTCCCCTCTCAGTCCCTATCCTACCACTAGGGGAGGGGAAGGTAAGGACCAGTAGGGGGGGTAAGGAGGGAGGACTACTAAGGAGAGGGGAGGAGGGTAAGGACCACTAAGGGGGGGGAGATTACCACTAAGGGGGTGGGGGGAGTAGAGGAAGGTCTACTAAGGGGTTTTGGAGGGGGAGGACCACTAAGGGGGGAGGGGGGAGTGAGAAGACCACCAAGGGGGGACTGCAGAGGGACAGGGGGCCAAGGGAGAGCACTAAGGGACAGAAGGGGAGAACACGGAGGGAC
This sequence comes from Pelobates fuscus, assembly GCF_036172605.1. Classification (NCBI taxonomy): domain Eukaryota; kingdom Metazoa; phylum Chordata; class Amphibia; order Anura; family Pelobatidae; genus Pelobates; species Pelobates fuscus. The sequence goes on from NC_086328.1 coordinate 91,703,585, forward strand.
AGGAGTTCTAAACTATACTTTATGGTTACCGAACCTGCATAATTTAAAAAGAAGCTAATAGGCCCCAGTGAGATTTGAACTCACGACCCCTGGTTTACAAGACCAGTGCTCTAACCCCTGAGCTATGGAGCCATTATATAGGTGTACTTTGTATAGTACTGTTTACCTTTTTGTAATCTCCTCTCTGGTTTTCGTTACAGCATACATTTGTAATTATGGATACAGGTGCACTGATATTGTAAGTAGTCAAACTGGTTTCCCGTCGAGGAGTAATAATTATGTAGAGGTTTATACCTTGGTCTCAGAGATTTTGCCTTCCAGCTGAAAGTAGCTTGGTGAATTGTTAGTGTAGGACTCACCTAAGAGGTTTGACTTGACAGGGCCCATGAGCTTGTACTTTAATGGCCACTTGTACTTTAATGATACTAAAAATCTCCTGTTATTTAAATGTGTATAGGGATTTGGGACAGTGTGCAGGCAACTATTTTTTTGCTTTTGTTCTATGTATTTGGGCTGATGTATACTGTAGTCATTGTGGAAGTTTAAGCGCAGGGCTTCATTTTGTGTGAGGTGGTATTTCTTGAGGTGATGTGTGTGGGGAAACTGCAGGGGGGGGAGGGCGGAGAGGGGAGAAAAGCTACTTATGTTGTGTTGCAGTCAGGGCTGGCGCTACCTGTAAGGCGACCTAGGCAGCCGCCTAGGGTGCACCGTAGCAGGGGGCGCCGGATCCCTGTGCCCAGAGTCCCCGCTGCGGCTCCTCATGCTGCGCCGCCTGAGCGCTTTAGCAAGCCCCAGGCGGCGCAGCACTGCTGTATGGAGGGCGGCCGGGTTTGAGTGAGCGGCAGGAGGGAGGTGCAGAGCGCTCCCTCCTGCCGGTCTCTCAATGTAGCGTGGCCAGGCGGCGCGGAACGCGGGGCAGGAACCTCTGTTTCCTGTACTGTACCCGGCCGCCGGCGGACTGACAGGAAGTGCTCACTGAGTGAGCACTTCCCTTCAGTCCGCCGGCGGCCGAGTACGGAAAACAGAAGTTCCTGTCCCGTGTTCCGCACCGCCCGGCCACGCTACATAGGCAGGAAGAGTAAGGACCATTAGGGGAGAGGGGAGGGGGGGTAAGGACCACTAGGGGAGGGGAGGGGAGGGGGGGTGGTAAGGACCACTAGGGGAGGGGGGAGTAAGGACCACTAGGGGAGGGGAGGGGGAGTGAGGACCACTAGGGGGGGGAGTAAGGACCACTAGGGGAGGGGGAGGAGTAAGGACTACTAAGAGGTTTGGGAGGGGGAGGACCACTAAGGGGGAGAGGGGGGAGTGAGAAGACCACCAAGGGGGGACTGCAGAGGGACAGGGGGCCAAGGGAGAGCACTAAGGGACAGAAGGGGAGAACTGAGTGAGCACTTCCCTTCAGTCCGCCGGCGGCCGAGTACGGAAAACAGAAGTTCCTGTCCCGTGTTCCGCACCGCCCGGCCACGCTACATAGACAGGAAGGAGGGTAAGGACCATTAGGGGAGAGGGGAGGGGGGGTAAGGACCACTAGGGGAGGGGAGGGGAGGGGGGGTGGTAAGGACCACTAGGGGAGGGGGGAGTAAGGACCACTAGGGGAGGGGAGGGGGAGTGAGGACCACTAGGGGGGGGAGTAAGGACCACTAGGGGAGGGGGAGTAGTAAGGACTACTAAGAGGTTTGGGAGGGGGAGGACCACTAAGGGGGAGAGGGGGGAGTGAGAAGACCACCAAGGGGGGACTGCAGAGGGACAGGGGGCCAAGGGAGAGCACTAAGGGACAGAAGGGGAGAACACGGAGGGACATGAGGGAAGGGGAAATCAATAATTGACAGGAGGGGAGAGCACTATGAATTTTAAAAAAATAAAAATAAAGAGCTGCTCCCCTCTCAGTCCCTATCCTACCACTAGGGGAGGGGAAGGTAAGGACCAGTAGGGGTGGGGAGGGGGGAGCAAGGACCACTAGGGGAGGGGAGGGTAAGGACCACTAGGGGAGGGGAGGGTGAAGTAAGGACCACTAGGGGAGGGGAGGGTAAGGACCACTAGGGGAGGGGTGAGTCAGGACCACTGGGGGAGGGGGGTGAAGGAACACAGGGGGAACGGGGGTGGGGAGGTCCACTAGGGGTTTGGGAGAGGGAGGACCACTAAGGGGGGGAAGGACCACCAAAGGGGGGGGTAAGGAGGGAGGACTACTAAGGAGAGGGGAGGAGGGTAAGGACCACTAAGGGGGGGGAGATTACCACTAAGGGGGTGGGGGGAGTAGAGGAAGGTCTACTAAGGGGTTTGGGAGCGGGAGGACCACTAAGGGGGGAGGGGGGAGTGAGAAGACCACCAAGGGGGGACTGCAGAGGGACAGGGGGCCAAGGGAGAGCACTAAGTGGCAGAAGGGGAGAACACGGAGGGACAGAATGGAAGGGGAAATCAATAATTGACCGGAGGGGAGAGCACTATGAATATTTAAAAAAATAAAATAAAGAGCTGTTCCCCTCTCAGTCCCTATCCTACTCCACAAACCCTATATTTTACACTACACACATACACAATGCTTCCCCCCACACACACAAAGAAACATACAATGCATTCCTACTCACACACAGACACACCCGAAACACACAATGCATCCCTTACGTTCTCTTACATAATTAATGCACCCCTTACAGACACACACTGCATTCAATTACATACAGCCTCTTCTACACCAGACCTGTGGAGCCAGACTGAGCCCATCATCAGCCTCTTGTCCTCATCTGGTGGTAAGTAGGCAATCCAATATATTATTAGTGGTACTAATCTCTAATTTACCTCACATTAAATGGATACTATAGTCACCAGAAGCACTACAGCATAATGTAGTGGTTCTGGTGTCTATAGCCTGTGCCTGTAGGCTTTTTAATGTAAACACACTGTCTTTTCAGATAAAAGACACTTTGTGAAGACTGGCGTTGGCCCATATGGCAGACCATATGGGCGGGGCATTGTGATGTCACATGGTGGGCAGGACATATGGGGGGGCGGCAAAATGTTTTTTGCCTAGGGCGGCAAAAATCCTTGCACCGGCCCTGTACTTCTTACACACCGTACTAAGTATCAGTCATTACCTATGGTCACATATAGGGACATGTTTCTCAAGACTTTACACTATGCTTACTATTACCCCCATAAACTTCACCTCATGGCTTGGAAGGACTCCACAATCTGTTTCAAATGCACACACACTAAAGCCGACCTGCATCACTGTCTGTGAGAGTCTACGCTCATTCAGAACTTTTGGACTGAGGTGAGGGGATACCTGGCCAATGGGAAAATGTCAACTTTGCCACTCTGCCCCGACTTCCTGATTTTGGGTCAACCTCTGACTAACAAACTATTCCTTCTCATTGTAGCAGCAGTTGGACGCAAAGCCATCCTCCAGGTCTGGAACCAGCCAGGTGCTCCCAGCATACAATTATTTTTATCTAAATTTCAGTTTTTATTAGAAATTGATTGGCTAACAACCTTAACCAATAAGGAAATCCTTGCCAAAACATTCCACATGACTTGGGGACATCCTTAATTTGGATTATTCTTTTAGATAAAAAGGTGAGCGACACCCTGGAGTACACGGCGTGTTTCTCAGCAGAGGTGGTGGCGGTTCGGCACCCCTTGTGACACATGTCTTGGTAACCGACCAGTATTTTCAAATCCAGATACATCCTTGACTCGAGTGGGAGGGTTGTGGGGTGATGCGATATGCCAGCATTTCGTTTTGTTTACGTTACTTAAACTTAGTGTGGTTTCATGCAATTACTGGATCTTTCCATCCATCCATGGGTTGTCTGCCCTACATCTACTCAGATTTCTGGGACTATTGGAACTTCCCAATGCCATATACCTTTGCACCTCTAGCGACCCATTGACATTCCCTCCATTACCACAAGATTTGTAGCCACAAGTTATGTAACTATTATACTTTTTAGGTACTATATCAAGTGCTGAAGGCTATACTGGCTTCATGTGACTGCCATGGGGTATACTAGGGCCTAGCAGGTAGCATTGTACCTTGGAGAAGTACACTATTCCCAGTACTATCAATTCCCAGTGGAATGTTTTTCGTCCCCCAACATTATATCCTTTTCTACTAATTTGCTCTATATCTAATCATTTAGCTGGGATATGCCTTCCCTTTCTAACACCTAGTGATCGGCCATGTGGACATTCCTTAAGACACTGTAGTGACGGGGGCGGAGCCTAGCAGCGAACCAGAGCGGCCACACTTTTCCGAGCTCTGCTATAACTTGCCCTAAAAGGCTATTTTTCTAAGGCTACCTGGCGAACAAACGGGCTACCCACCCTGCCCTAAGCACCCACACCACTATGGGTCGAAAAAATAAAAAGCCTAAAGCGGACATAGGCATACCGAGCCAAGACATAGGCGAGATGCTCTGCAACACACAGAAGGCCGCATAGGACAAGATGGCGTCCCTCGAGGAAGGTTCCTCGTACTCATCTGATGACTTTTATGCCGAGCCGGAGGAGGGAGCTGCCCTCAGACTTCGCACGGGTCCCAGAACAAGCAACCCAGAAAATAGAGACCCAGTCACCGCCGCTCAGCTGAAAACAATGCTTGCGGAGCTCCGCGCCAACATAGCGGGAGACATGGCCCACTTCCAAAAAGCCATGGAAGGCGCTACAACAAAGATCGCCTAGCTTGAGGTGGCGCGCAGTGCCCATGACTCGAGATTAACCAGGGCTGAGAAGAAGATTGAAGAACTGGAGCAGGCACAAGGTACCGCCATGAATAAGCTTGACGCTATGGAGGATGTGTGACGAAGGTACAACCTCAAGATCAGAGGTGTGCCGGAGATGCTGGAGACTTCTGACCTGCCACATTTCCTACGGCGATTCTTTGCTGCACTCATCCCTCACAAACAAGCGAAGGCAATTAAGCTTGATGGCGTGTTTCGCCTGCAGAAGCCCACAAGCGCACCGACAACTGCAACGCCAGACCTCATCGTGCGGTTCCAATCCCTGCAAGATAAGGCCCTACTCCTCACGGCGGTGAGAGAGAAGTCTTCATTGGACTTTGAAGGAGCAACGCTGCAAATCTTTCCAGATATCACCAGAAACACGTTAGCATGGCGCCGCTCCCTGCGTCCACTTCTGCAGCTTCTGCGAGCAAACAACATCTCCTATCGGTGGGGACACCCAAGAACAGTCCGATTCCAAGCAAAAGGAGAAACGTTCCGTGCGGGCACCTCGAAGGAGCTGGAAGAACAACTGGGTAAGCTGGGAATCCTAACCCCAAGCACAACCTCTGGTTCAGGACTAGCTCACCTAAACCCAGCCACAATCCCGGAATTTACACCCCGCACGGCCCAAGCTTCATTGTCGTCCAGAGACTTAACCTGACTCCAAGGCTGAGAATGCCGACAGGGAGACAACCTGGCTGAGAAGGCCTCTCTTTAATACGGGACATACCCAACTATACCACCGCTGTTACTTTCTACAGTCTAATGTTTATTTTAATTGTTGTTTGTTTGCTTTTTTAATTGACCATCACTTATTGACGTGCTTTATTGTTTTTGCCCAGCTACTGAGATATTTTATCTCTATGCTCACTCCTCGACTAGGCTAATCAGAGCTAACCCTCGCTGAGTCATATGACCACACACTACTGGCGACCCCGGCCATACTGTACTCCGGCAGGTACCCTGCTTAAAATCCCACCCAGATAATCAATTAGCGCCCTGGTCACCGCCAGAAATGCCCCACAGGTACTTTAATTACCCTCCCCCCCTCCCCCAAGAAAACTTAAGCAACTCGCAAACACCCTATGGTGTCACTAACCCTCTATGGGGGATAACACTACATGGTCTGTTTCCCGACGCTCACCTTTTTTTAGCCACCCCTGTGTAGCAGACCATATTTTATTTAAGCACACCCAACATGTGTCGCTCGCTTTACTGCGAATGCCGGTTCTCTTTGCTGTTGTTGACATTATGAAGCTCCCCCCCGGCTACTGTTAAAATGTCTGTTCCAACCGGGCGACACACATGGGTGCTATACCTTTTATAAGTGTTCCGTATCAAATTATAAAAATGTGCAAGTTCCTCGCTAACCATAACAAAACGATGTATCACCTGTCTTTATATTGTCTATCACCGCTGTTGTGGCGATGTATACTTTTCTGTTAACCCTGGCACGCAAAAATAAAGAATTAAAAAAAAAAAAAAAACACAACACTGTAGTGACCACACAGACTGTGACTTACTAACACTATAATAGGACTGGACATTTAAGTTACGTTTTTCTTTATTTAGTTTTCACATTGTTTCTTATGGTAAAAGTGAATGTTAGATACGCCAAATGTATTATCACCAAAGTTATTATAATTGTATTGTGGCCTATGATTGATGCTTCCATGTATGCCATGTATTTTGCACAATAAAAATTTTATTTTGGAAAAAAAAAAGTTATTAAAGAAAGGAAAAGTTAATTTCCTTTTCACTTATGTTTGGTCTGGAAGGGGGTTAGTGATAAACCTTGGTAGGCAGAGAATGTGGTCTAAACCTCCAGTGAATTGCTCAGTCTGTCTGGCACTGATTAAAGCGGCACTGTCCCTTCTCCCTGAAAAATGAGAGAAAAAGAGAAAATCTTTATGAAAAACTCATATTCACTCTGTTGGAGTTTTACTAAAATTGCAACCCAGTCAAGAGATATGCTGAGACAAAAGTAGGGACTCTGTATTTTTCCTTCAATTGACACCTCTTGACACTGGACGGAGCTACTGCCGTCAAGCAGTGTCAATCCCCTCCAGCCATTACCAGTGACAACTGTAGGGAACTGGCTCTGTCTATGGAGTATCCCGTGGTCTCCTACATAGATTTCAATGCTGTACTCTCACACATGCACAAGAATTCAGCAGTGACGTTTGCTCCGTTTACTGAAGCACCAGGAGAGGAGGAGAACCCACTGGGAGAAGATGTTGGCGCTTGCGAGGGACAGGTTCGGGTAAGTGGAACTCACGTTTGCTTGACACTGAAAATTATGAGAGAGCTGCTGTGGTAACCCTACAACAATGCTGTTAGAGGATGTGGCGGTATCATCTTGAGAAGATGGGTTACTACTGCCTAGGAAGTGGGCACGATAATCCACATATGGTGGACATGTCCCACACTGGCTCCTCTCTGGACACAAGCCCTCTGAATCATGTCGGATATGCTCGGTCACCAGGTAGAAAAAAATCCTGCACTGTGCCTGTTGTACACGTTTCCTGAGAGGAGGTCCAAAACTCACCGGGCGTTAATATACCATACGCTTACATCAGTACATATCCTAATAGCGAGACATTGGAAATCTAGAGAAATACCATCGCATCCACACCTAGTAAACCAAATTGCACTCAATTGGACATATGAAGCCATGCACCAACACCAATTTGGCCCAAGACCTACAGTAGCGAAGGCAAAACATATATGGGACACATACAACAACCACACTGATAACCCAACAACATAATGGATGATGGAAGGTAAGAACGTCATCCGTGGTGTGGCGCAGATGAGATCCGGTCCTATCACAAGAACAAACAATAACTCGGCGACGGACGATACTTGCTGGCCATCCTCCCCTACGGATGCAGGTCATCCCACCAAACCAGTAGGACAACAGAGGGTCATCCCTTCCCCATTCCCTTGATAACCCCCCTTACCCCGTTTCTCCCTCTCTTTTCTTTAACCCCCCTTCAACACTAACCTCCCAACAAAATGCTTGGGGCATGTAATATAGAAACATAGAAACAAAGAAATATGCATTATTTATGTACCAAACTACAACAAGTAATGTCTATACTGAAATGTCTAATCTAAATGTAACCAGGACATATTAACCTATGTTTAGTCATGAAGAATATACTAAAGGTACACACGCGTTTATAATGTATCCGCATGTCTCAATAAAAATTGTCAAAAAAAAATAAAAATAAACTCATTATCTCCTGGATACAGAAAACCAAACGTGAAAACCCCTGAAAATACACACAAAACAGTAAAGCACCCCACATGCCAAACGTCCCCAGAAAAGCCTTTCTGGAGTGCCCATCATATCCAAAAAGCACCCAGTTCGGATATGGCTAGTCTGAAGTGGAAGTATAACGTTTCAGCGGGACGCGGCTAGCCACTGATTCGATGCAGGACTCCAGAGTGCTTGATAGAGTGTCCCGGTCACCTTCAACCACTGCGCTTTCCGTGTGTACATGGAGCTACCCCAAGTCTTTGGTGTCTTTCGATGCCACTAACCCTCCAAAAAGCGCCCTTATTGAGTGTTCTGGGACCAAAAGCATTCTGTTTAAAGTTTTAGCGGACAGTGGTAACTCTGGTATCCACTTCAGAGTTCCAGAACAATTTTAGAGTCACTCCCATTCAGGGGCAGTGGGGCACAATTACTCAGGGCCGGTGCAAGGATTTTTGCCACCCTAGGCAAAATAAAGATTTGCCGCCCCCCCAGTGACATCACAATGCCCCACTCATATGATCTGCCATATGAACGCACAGTGTGTGTTTACATTAAAAAGCCTGCAGGGACAAACTATAGACACCAGAACCACTTCATTAAGCTGCAGTGGTTCTGGGGACTAAAGTGTCCCTTTAATGTGAGGTAAATTAGAGATTAGTGTCACTAATAATATACTAGATTGCCTACTTACAACCAGATGAGGATGGTGATGGGCTCTGGCTGCAGTCTGGCTCCACTGGTCTGGTGTAGAACAGGATCTCTGGAGGCTGTTTGTAACTGTGGTCACAAAATTCAATGTTCTGGGAGAACAGGAAGCAGCTCCATTTTTTGGGTCCCCTTGCACAGCTCAAGGTCTAGGCCCCAGGGCCTGACGGTGAGTATGCCCATAAGGTCCACCCATAAGTCCACCTATATGTTCACTCACAAGAAGTGGAGTGTGTAGGGGATGTGTTATGGTAGAGGATCTAATGTGTGTGCTTATGGAATGTAGTGTATAGGGATACCAGTTTGTGTAGGTGATACAGTGTGTTTGTGTGTAGTGGAAGCAGTGTGTTTTTGTGTAAGGGATAGAAAGCAGTGTGTGTTTGTGTATAAGGGATGTATTGTGTGTTTCTCGTTGTGTATAAGGGATGCATTGTGTCAATCTGTGTTTGTATGCATAAGGGATGCAAAGTGTGTTTCTGTGTATGTAAGGGATGCAGTGTGTGTGTCTGTAAGGGGTGCGTTGAGTGTGTGTGTAAGAGATGCATTGTGTTTCTATGTGTGTGTAAGAGAATAAATTGTGTTTGCATGTGTGTGTAAGGGATGCATTGTGTGTTTCTGTGTAGGTGTGCAAAGGATGCATTGTCTTTATGTGCAAGGCTTGTGTGTGTCTGTGTGTGTGTGTGTGTGTGTGTGTGTGTGTGTGTGTAAAATGGATGCATTGTGTGTTTCTCTGTGTGTAAGGGAAGCATGTTGTGTTTCTGTGTGTGTAGGGATGCATTGTGTGTTTCTGAGTATGTATAGGGATGCATTGTGTGTGTGTGCGTAGTGTGAAAGAGCTCCCTGTCCTGCCCCCTGTCCTATGGAGCTCTCCCTTCTGTCCCTTAGAGATCTCCCCTGCCCCTTAGTGGTCTCTCCTCTCCTCCCCTGTCTCTTAGTGGTCTCTACTCTCCTCCCCCCACCTCCCTTAGTGGTCTGCTTTTCTCCCCGACTTTCCATTAGTGGTCTCTCGTCTCCCCCTTAGTGGTCTCTGCTCTCCTCTCCCCCCCTTTCCATTAGTGGTCTCTCCTATCCCCCCCTTTTCCATTAGTGGTCTCTGCTCTCCCCCCACCCTCCCTTAGCGGTCTCTCCTCACCCTCCTCCCCTAGTGGTCTCTCCACCACCCCATCCCTCCTTTAGTGGTCTCTCCCTCCCCTACGTTCTCCTCAACTCCCCCTCCCTGTGTTCTCATCCCCCGTTCTCCTCTTCTCCTCCCTGTAATCTTCTCTTCTTCTCCCACCTCCCTGTAATCTTCTTCTTCTCCCCCTCCCTCCCTGTAATCTCTTCTTCTTCTCCCCCTCCCTCCCTGTAATCTCTTCTTCTTCTCCCCCTCCCTCCCTGTAATCTCTTCTTCTTCTCCCCCTCCCTCCCTGTAATCTCTTCTTCTTCTCCCCCTCCCTCCCTGTAATCTCTTCTTCTTCTCCCCCTCCCTCCCTGTAATCTCTTCTTCATCTCCCCCTCCCTCCCAGTAATCTCTTCTTCATCTCCCCCTCCCTCCCAGTAATCTCTTCTTCTTCTCCCCCTCCCTCCCAGTAATCTCTTCTTCTTCTCCCCCTCCCTCCCAGTAATCTCTTCTTCTTCTCCCCCTCCCTCCCAGTAATCTCTTCTTCTTCTCCCCCTCCCTCCCAGTAATCTCTTCTTCTCCCCCTCCCTCCCAGTAATCTCTTCTTCTTCTCCCCCTCCCTCCCAGTAATCTCTTCTTCTCCCCCTCCCTCCCTGTAATCTCTTCATCTCCCCCTCCCTCCCAGTAATCTCTTCTTATTCTCCCCCTCCCTCCCAGTAATCTCTTCTTATTCTCCCCCTCCCTCCCTCCCATCTCTTCTTCTTCTCCCCCTCCCTCCCATCTCTTCTTCTCCCCCTCCCTCCCATCTCTTCTTCTCCCCCTCCCTCCCTCCCATCTCTTCTTCTCCCCCTCCCTCCCTCCCATCTCTTCTTCTCCCCCTCCCTCCCTCCCATCTCTTCTTCTCCCCCTCCCTCCCTGCAATCTCTTCTTCTCCCCCTCCCTCCCTGCAATCTCTTCTTCTCCCCCTCCCTCCCTGCAATCTCTTCTTCTCCCCCTCCCTCCCTGCAATCTCTTCTTCTCCCCCTCCCTCCCTGCAATCTCTTCTTCTCCCCCTCCCTCCCTGCAATCTCTTCTTCCCCCCCTCCCTCCCTGCAATCTCTTCTTTCCCTCCCCCTCCCTCCCTGCAATCTCTTCTTTCCCCCCCTCCCTCCCTGCAATCTCTTCTTTCCCCCCCTCCCTCCCTGCAATCTCTTCTTTCCCCCCCTCCCTCCCTGCAATCTCTTCTTTCCCCCCCTCCCTCCCTGCAATCTCTTCTTTCCCCCCCTCCCTCCCTGTAATCTCTTCTTTCCCGCCCCTCCCTCCCTGTAATCTCTTCTTCCGCCCCTCCCTCCCTGTAATCTCTTCTTCCACCCCTCCCTCGATGTAATCTCTTCTTTCCCCCCTCCCTCCCTGTAATCTCTTCTCCCCCCTCCCTCCCTGTAATCTCTTCTCCCCCCTCCCTCCCTGTAATCTCTTATTTCCCCCCTCCCTCCCTGTAATCTCTTCTCCCCCTCCCTCCCTGAAAAGGATATAGTAACAGCATACCCTGAAGTTCTTCTAACATGACCCCTAAGTTAAATGTTAAACACAGAGAAGTTTAATGGCCCAATACATTAATACATTTGATGTCAGGCAAGTTGCAGGTAATATGGCCTCTGGGGTTAGATAATGTCAAACATAGAATGTGACAGCAGACAACCATTTGGCCCATCGAGTCTGCCCGAGTTAGTCCCTGGCCTTTTCTTAAGTCTAGGATAGCCTTATGCCTATCCCACGCATGCTTAAACTCCCTCACTGTGTTAACCTCTACCACTTCAGCTGGTGGTAGTTAACCTCACGGGGTGGTTGTGGAGCTTATGTTTCAGGCTGTGAGTTGCATCTTGTGTTGGGAGACCCAGCTGTCTGTGACCCTAGCTTGGTACGCCTCCAACCCAGACGTGGGTTGAGACAATGAAATCACCCTGTATTGGGGCCGAAGTATTGAGCTGTGCTTCACAGGCTTTGGCTTGTCATTCAGGTTCGTTATCAGTAGTAATATTCGTCAGAAAATCTTGTTTTTAGCTCAAGCCCTGGAGAGCTAAATGAAAGCACGTCTGGCCATGTTGGCCATTTTTTATATGTTTTTAAATGTCCCTACAAATATACTTGAGTAACAAGGAGACAAAGGGGTTCATGGAACACAGACTGAGTTTTTGCCCATATCTAATGAACAAGTGGATATTTGAGCTATAGTATGGATTGTATTTAAATGTACTTTTAATCTAGATAAATTTATGTATATCATTGTAGCAAATGTGCACTCCTAACTTAAAATTCTGCTTATGCTTATGATTTCTGTATGATTTTATCTATTGAAGAATAATTATAGGTTATCCTTCAACGTATTTTGTGTACATCAAAGTGTACTTTTGGGGGGGGCACAGTCAAGCAGCCAGCAAGACAGATGCACATTGCATGGGCTCCGCACTTCACCGTGATAATAATAGCGATCAAGACCCCACAGTGACCCGAAAACGTAGACACGGGCACCCACACCCACACTGGGCAGCAAGAGTAAGAAACAAAAGCCTGACATGCCCAGGACGGGTATGAATATTGGGGATCTACTGAGACAAGTGCATGGCGCGAGCGGACCCAAGATGGCCGCCGCATACGATGACTTCTCAGATTCCTCAGAGGAACTGCTGCTAGACAGGGGGACAGCTATCATGCCACCTCCCACTCACACCCAGGCAACCCCTTCAGAGTGCTGACTCCCAGTCTGGGAACACGGGCACCCTGAAGGAACTGCATGCCAACTTTCAGAAAACCATTCAGGCCAATATGCCTTCCCTACGCTATGACCTCTTGACGCTGTGAGTCTCATAGAGACTGTGGAAATGACAGCTCGCCTCTCTAGAAGATTAAGTGCGATGTTTTAAAAAGCAACAACTTACCTTCAAGCAGCAGTTCACCCTACTGGAAGACGCACGGTGCCGCAACAATATCAAGGTACGAGAAGAACCTACGACAGAACTCCCACACATGGCGCGGAGACTGATTATGGCCTTGCTGACTCCCAAACAGGCCAAAAGCATTCATAAAGATGGGACCTTCTGAGTCCCGAAACCCCAGAGAGCACCGGAGTCTGCCACTAAAGACATAGTGGTACGATTTACCTGCAACAGGGATAAAGCCGCAGTACTAGCGCAGCTCTAGGGTACATCACCTTGTGAGTTCGAGAATATGTTGCTGACATTTTACACCGACCTCTCAGGGGAAACACTGAAATGGAGAAGATCCCTGTGTAACAGATCGCCTGGCACCCCGACTGGGTACCTCCGTTAAAGGATTGTCCTAGCGTTTCCTGAGGACTCCAAACACTCTGGCAGACACCACAATCACCGAACCGAAGAAGCATATAAATCCTCTCAAGCATATAAATGCTGTAGACAATTGAATAGGAAACCATTCGAATAGGTTTACACTCCTAGCAGTCAAACTGGAACAGCATACAATAAATCCTCCCCCAAGAATGAGACGACACTTCACTTTGAGGGTTAAAACAGGAACTCAGGTCTAATGGCAGGTACTCTGCTTTTATGCAGTGCTCCCCTGCAAGGGAGACGCCCACAGACAATTAGGCATTAACCAATCAACTATCGGTTACATCCCACATATTCCCTCCCCTCTGCTTGGGAGATAATTGAGTTTCTCACTGTATCTCCTCAATTATCTCCAAGCTAAAACTTATATATTTTTATACATTTTTATAACTTTAAAACTATACATTCGGGGCGGAGCCTGGACGCCGATGGAGAAAGACGTATGAAGCCTGAGCTCTCCCGTCCACGAGCCATAATCCGCTAACATCGGCACCTTTACCCGACCATCTACTCGAATTTCAGGGGTACACACTCACCAGAGAACCCCCCAAATAACATCGCTATGGGAGGCATTAAAAAAAAAAGGACACCCCCTTAACGGTGGCTTCAATGTTCCGCGCCACCAGGGAACACGGGCGGCCATCTTTGTCACAAGAGGCCCAAGAATCCGGGGCGGAAACCGACGAAAGTAAAGCCCCCGACAGGGACCCATCAACAGCCTACCGCACACCACGAGAGCCGCTCACCAAAGCCGACCTCCGCCAAATGCTGCAAGACGCCACGGCAGATATAAAGGCACACACGGCTGCAGAACTGGAGCGACACATCTCAGGCCTAAAAGGAGAAATCGAGGCCCTTAACGATCGCACCACCCAGGCAGAAACTGACATCACACAAATTAAAGCGAACACCGACCAGCATAAACAAGACATCTATTACCTAAGTGACAAAGTGCAGTTTCTGGAAGACAGCCTTGAAGATCTAAATAACCGTTCACGCAGGAACAACATTAGAATAAGAGGTATGCCAGAAACTGTGGACACAGACGCCATCTTACCCACATTGCAAGATCTGTTCAGATCCTTACTCCCACACTCCTCAGACCAAGACAGAGAGATAGACAGGGCACACAGGGCCCTGCGACCAGTAGCCCTCAATCCATCAGTCCCCAGAGACGTGATAGTCCGCCTCTTACACTTTGCCACAAAAGAAAAAATCATGGCGGCAGCCAGAACAGCACAACCGAAGCATGGGAATCACACACTTGCCTTCTTCCAGGACCTAACCCCTACAACACTAAGGAAAAGAAGAGACTTAAAACCCCTTACAGTGGCCCTGACACAACAAGGACTCAGGTACAGATGGGGCCACCCCTTCAAACTCCAAGTACGCATTGGAGAACAGGAGCATGTCCTACATCACCCAACGGCCATGGAGGACTTTGCAGCGGCCCTGGGACTACAGCTCGCCACCATAGCACAGCCAAGAGACCGCCGCAACAACAGTGAAATCAGAGAGGCCTACGCGACCGACCGCCCTCACCCATCGCACCGACACCAAACAAGGAAAGGGCCTCCACCGACAACCGGGACTGACAACCAGGCCACTGGAACTTGACCAGAACGTTCACGGCCCGTGGACTCTCTCTCTATCCAGTGGACCATACCGCTGTAAACCCTTCAAGGACTCAGGCCTGTATACCCTAAAGGGCCAAAATGTTGAAATGTGTTAATGTTTTCTTTCTTTTCTGTTTATACTTATTTCAGTTACGAGGTTTTAACATGTGAAATCATAGGCTGGCACGCACTCACGCAAAACACACCAGACCAGGGGGGGGGGGGGGGAAATAGGCTTAAGCTACCAGCGCAGCTGATGATCCCCGTCCCTACTTCCCAGGCTTTATTGCGCTACCCTAGCAGCCACCCACGATACTGGGCTGTGTGGAAGACGAGGGTTTAGCGGACACCACTCTACGGCCCACTCTGCACTCCCTCCACCCAGAGAGCCACGATGTAACCCGCCACCCGGGCACACTGGCCCACCCCGCGAAAAGGCCCAACACTACTACTCCGGGTAGAGCTACGCTACATGTAACAGGGCTCGTAAATGACAAGGTGCTATCTCCCCCCCCAATTGAGACAGGGGTACCAAACAATGCCGATCCCCTTTTTTTTTTTACCATAAGTAACCTTGCTAAGACTCAAATCCAGCGGTAACACTATCCCCCCTTCACGGTGGCACAAAGGGCGGTTGACACGTATTCCCTACAGCGGACCCTACCGCTATACCTCATACGGGGACGCAGACCGGTACATCCATTTATATTACAATGTTGAATTATTTTATTGTTATACTGTTTATGCTCACCCTTGCTACAGAGTTTATACGAGAGGTAACAGACTAAAGCACCAGCATAATAAATATGCTAGGCCGGGGGACCAAGCCTAATCTAGCTAGGCCACAGACAACCCTCCCCCTCTATCTATCTTTTCACAATCCCCCATAGCACTGAACCGCCAAAATGGCGAGGGTATGGCTGATACCACTATACAGCCCAACTCACGTCCCCAATACTCAGCAGGCCATGGCACGACCCGCCATTATGAAAAGTGGACAGACCACGGGCCAACAAAACCGCTAATCTCTACCACCAGATACCTAAAGAGCCACAAGCTTAAAATTCCCCAAGGCGTTTAACGCCACCGATATTATGACGCAAGAGTACTATGGCACTATTCCCCCATCCACTACGACATGAGTAACAATTAACAACACTCTGCCCATACTGGGACCAAGAGATTCTAACCCGCTCTATATTGTGGCATAGAAGCCAAGGGACACTCTTCTCACCCAGCAGATCCTACCGCTAAGCCCTGGAAGAGAACTAAGAACCATCTACCCCAATAGGTTGCACTGTGTAAATGTTATATGGTTATACTCCTCAAGCTCACCCCGACTGTGATATTAACAAGGGAGATACAACCCAGAGTAAAGGCACACAAAACACATCAGCACAGGGGGCCCCACCCTCAGAGGTTGCAAATGCACAGTCACCACTCCGACTTAAAACAGATAACAAAAAGGACCACCCAGAGTACCAACCACCATGGACCCCCAGCTACCTAAGCTCACCCCTCGTCTGATAACAAAGCCTAACGATATGTACACTCTTTCCACAGATCCACAGAACCTATACCACCTCTATGCACCCGGCCATACCGAGACCTCCTCAGAAACGCAACCCCAGCCACCGGGCCACAATGACCCGCCAAAAGAACACGATTAAGGTAACACACCCATGGCTCGGAGAGGACGGGAAGCGAGGTTCTACCCCTTCCAGACACCTCCGACTCAACCCACACAACCTACCCTTAACTACATCCACCTGGTAACAAACGACCAAACCCGCTTCCATCTCCAACAGGTCCATAGAACACCCTCGAGGGACCAGGAATAGGCTTGCACCGATACCAGGGCACCTACACCCCCTCAGCCTCCGCCCCCACCTCACCTGGCAGCGAAGGTATAAGACCAGGACATATCCGACCCTCTTCCCGACCCGAAGGCGATCCCCAGACCTCATACACTCAAAGACCCGACTCTGCACACTCAATACCCAACAACGAAACAGACAACCCTTCCACTCAGGATCCACACACACCACCCCCCCACCGACCCACCCCACCTACAACAAGACACCATGAACACCAAAATGACATGCGTATCTATCAACTGTAAAGGACTCAATAACCCCACAAAGAGACACAAACTAATGAGATGGGCAAACCGTACCAATGCAGACATAATTTTATTACAAGAAACCCATTTCACACAATCCAAACCATTTCCCCTCACCAGCAGACACTACAGAGAGCACTACACAGCAAACTCCCCCACGACCAAACAAAATGGAGTGGCTATCCTACTGAGAAAAACTTGCCCTCTCAACATAAAACAAATACTCAAAGACCCACAAGGTAGATTCCTCACGATCACGGGCCAAGCAGGACACACCCGCTATGCCATAACCTCACTATATACGCCACACACCCCAGATAAAGAGTTCTGGGACACATTCCAAGCCCATCTGGCCCTAACCCCAGGCCACCTCAAAATCGTAGGAGGTGACTACAACGCCACACTGTCACCTACAGTAGACAGAAGACGAACCCGGACACATCAAAACACAACACCCAAGATGGACAGACTACTACAAGAATTCGTACAAAGACAAAGACTGGTAGACGTCTGGCGCCTACTCCACCCGACCACTAAGGACTATACATTCTATTCCCACCCCCACAACTCGTACTCCCGCATTGACCTTTTTCTGATATCACCCTCCCTCACGCACATGACCCAAGCGGCTGACATAGGCAACATCACGTGGTCGGACCACGCAGACATCACATTAACAATCAAAGTCCCCGACGTAGCTAGACCATGGTCCTGGAAACTTAACCCCACGCTACTACACAACCCACAGATAACAGAGGCAATACACACGGAACTGTCAAACTACTTCACACTGAATGCACCCACAGCATCCTCACCAAGCATACTGTGGGCTGCCCATAAGACGGTCCTGAGAGGGAAATTTATAAGCCTAGCATCACATCTGAAAAAAACCCAACTAGCAGAGTTAACGACAGCCCTCACAAACCTTCAATCCCTGGAAACAAGCCACAAACAAAACCCCACACAAGACATTCTCAAAGAAATCACAGACTGCCGATCCAAAATCAAGGACTTTATGACAAAAGACACACACAAAGCCATGCAATGGACCAAACAAACCTATTATGAAAAGTCTAACAAAGCCGACACCCTACTTGCCAGGAAACTGAAACATAGGGCCGACCAAAAACGAATAGACACAATACAATCGCCTGACGGCGCCACACACCATGCACCATCTCAGATTGGAGAGGTCTTCCAAAAATATTTCTCCACACTATACGACCACAGCCCCAACACCCGACTACACCCCGACAAGACCAGACGATCCATAGACGAATACTTAAAAAAAATACCCCTACCAGCCTTAAAAGCGGAAGCAAGAGCCAAAATAAGTGAACCAGTCACCATCGAGGAAATTGCAAAAACCATCAAAAATACCAAACCCAATAAAAGCCCAGGCCCGGATGGTTTCACAGGACTATATTACAAAACATTCCCCGCCATCCTCCTCCCCCACCTCTGCAACCTCTTTAACGCAATATTACAAGGACACCCCATACCCCCCGACATCCTAAGAGCAAATGTGTGCCTCCTCCCCAAACCTAACAAATCCCACCTGGACCCAAGCCACTACAGACCGATATCCTTACTAAACGTAGACGTAAAGCTACTAACGAAATTACTTGCGGACAGGATCAACCCCCACGTACACAAACTTATCCACCCAGACCAAGTGGGTTTCATACCCTTTAGACAGGCGTACGACAACACCAGACGAACCTTCGACCTCCTGTGGACGACATCTCACCGACAAATTCCCACCCTATTCCTATCCCTAGACGCCTAAAAGGCATTTGACCGACTGTTATGGCCATTCCTTTTTGCCACCCTGCACAAATTCCGATTCCCAAACACAATTCTAAATGCACTCGAAGTCCTGTACTCCACACCGGTAGCGAACCTCCTAATCCCAAATGCTCAGCCCCCCTCTTTCCGCATTTTCAATGGGACGAGACAGGGCTGCCCCCTTTCCCCAATCCTATTCGCCCTCTCATTAGAACCCCTACTACAAACCCTACGCACAAACGCATCAATAAAAGGAGTATGCATTAGAGAAGAGGAATACAAAGTGGCAGGCTATGCCGATGACCTACTCCTCACCATCACCGACCCGAGGAACTCGCTCCCATCCCTACTACACACCATACAAGAATACGCGCAGGTCTCAGGCTACCGCCTCAACCTGGACAAGACGGAAGCACTCCCGGTACAAATCCCCCAAGACGACCTAGACGCACTAAAATCAGACTACCCGTTCCGCTTCAACCACACACACATACACTATCTAGGTGTCGACTTACCAGTAGACGTCTCCCAGACTTACCAACTCAACTACGCCCCCCTACTGCTAAAAGCAACGACCGACCTCAAGACATGGGAATCCCACTCCATCTCTTGGCTAGGTAGGGTAGCATGCATAAAGATGAATCTCCTCCCGAGATTCTTATACTTATACCAGACACTACCGGTCCAAGTAGTTGCCAAGGACTTTAAACTATTGCAAACACAAATAGACCGCTTTGTCTGGGCCAACAAACGAGCCAGGATAAGGAGAGACATCCTCTACCTTCCGACTCGGTCCGGAGGCCTTGGCTTACCCCACTTCCTCCACTATTTCCACGCAGCTCAACTAGCTCAGATTAAAGCACTGCACACCCCCATAGGACTGAAAAGATGGGTGGACCTTGAGCATGACTTATTTGGCCAAGATTTCCCCTCCCTCTATATCTGGGTCCCAAAACTGGCGAGACCACAACTTCCTCCCACCACACCGGCACTCGACACCTCCATAGCAATCTGGAACAAACTCTCCATAAAACATGCACTCACGACAAACCCCTCCCCCATGACACCAATTCTGAGAAACAAACACTTCACACCGGGCATGACCCCAAAAGACTTCGCCCACTACAAGACAATGACCTCATACGGACATATCAATTCTTCCAGAACCAGAAAATCACTGCATTCACAGACCTACCTCAAAACAGACCATTCACTACGCACGACTTCTTCCGTTACCTACAAATCAAAAACCTCCTGGAAACCCCCACATACAAACAAGCCGGTCTCACACCACTCACAGCCTTCGAACAAACGTGTATACATGCCCCCATACAAAAAAGCCAGATCTCCACGACCTACGCACAATTACTCAAAACGACAGGGTCACGGCCCCCAGGATATGTCACAGCATGGGAAAGGGATCTGGGACCCCCCGCAGACCCCACAGACTGGTCAGCCATATGGGAAGCCACGGCAACGGTTACAATTTGTGTAACACATAAAGAGCAGGCATACAAAACCTTAATGCGCTGGTACCACACCCCACTAAAACACAAGCAAATGGGACTATCCGCATCGGATAGATGCTGGAAGAAATGCGGCCACAAAGGAACATATTACCATATGTGGTGGGAATGCCCCCAAATCACACAAATTTGGACAGACGTAGCGGCCCTTGCCTCAAAAGTTTTACACGACAATATCCCAAGGGACCCGTGGCTATGGCTACTATCCAAACCGCTCGAAGGAACACCGCGAGCCCACAACAAACTGTTGGCCAAATTAGCCTTAGCCACTAGGAGAGCCATAGCTTCCCACTGGGGTGCACCCACAATCCCGACACTCACAAACATAAAAAAGAAAATGAACGAGGCCAGGTCGATGGACAACCTATCAGCGCTCATACACGATACCACAACACATTGCAATAAAATATGGGACCTGTGGCTCATGGAACCCTCCACCGCCACTTAAGAACAAGAGGGCAAAAAAAGTGTATAAAGACAAAATCCCGAAATTTGAAAACATGTGGACCCATAACTACCCACTCAACCTACACGCCCCTTAGACACAAAATACATTGCAAGACTAATAATTGGTACACAAGAGACCCATAACCTGGTCGACTCATGAGGAGCACACAAACGACATACAATGGGATATGTCCACCACAAACGAAAGTTATCCCAGACCTGTGAACGCTATCACACAGGCAGTAAGATCTATCTATACCCAAACCCCGGTCTCAACTGTAACCACACAACAGGACTAATCTTGAAACCACTAAAACATTTTGAGTCAATAACGAGCAACCACTCAACTCAGATGTCAGGGATGCCTTCGCCCCCACCCCTCAACCCCCCCCCACTACCCCTCTAGACACCCCGAAATAGGGGACCCCCCAAAAATTACACATACCCCCCATCTGAATGATGCTTCCCCCCCCCCCTACACCTAGCAAAGGTTAAATACAGCTCTTCACATCACTACAAAGTTGCATGACTGTACGTTCAAACCTGTTTGCATTTGTTTAGGTTGAGTTGAAAAGGTGTTAAATAGTCTATGGGAACTATACCCCCAATATTGGTTGTGAGCACGAAAACTGCAAGTAATCATTATTGGTACAATGTTCGAGACGCATAGTAAAGGAATATGTACCCTACTCCCCACCCTCTTCATTTCTGTTCCCCACCCCGATCCCCAGGTAAAAAACGACAAAAGATATCGACCAGAATGGAGAATATGTTTATTTGCAAACAAAGCAGGCGGACACCACCAACAGTTATCCGATATACACGCTGGAACTGTTTGCCTACCGTAAAAAGTGCATGTTTGTTTTGTGAAATTTGTACTACAAACCTTAACCTCCCGTTTTCTTTTCTGTACCCCCACCCCATAAAACAAAAATCTTTCAAAATAAAGAATTTATAAAAAAAAAAAAAACTATACATTCAATCTTGAAATATGAACATACTCAAAAATCATGCAAATCCTTCCATTAGTTCAAAAGTTAGTCGGAAGTCCTTTGTGACCGACCGCAGGCACATTTCCATGCCCAAAACAGTTCCACAGATTCAGGCTGTGCGGTCGGTCTATTTCTGCCCTGAAAATAACAAAGTCCCATGCAAAGGCGGCGTTCGAATCGGCAAACGCACTTCGACTTCTGTCGAAGTGTCGAAGTGAAACCGGGTTTGTTTCCGTGGTGTTATATTGTCTACCAGAGGTCTATTTTACACCCAGAAATGACAAAGTCCCGTTCGAACGTGTGTTCGAATCTTCGAACGGGACTTAGTCTCCAGCCGCAGTGTCGAAGGGTAGGGGAAGGTACAGCTCACCGCGTTCGACTGGATTAAAATGGCCGCCACCACGTGTTCGACTGTAATGGCGGCCACTTCGACGACTTCGGTACTTCGACTGCATCCGAAGTGCCAGTTTAAAAGTTGTAATACTGCTCCACAGTATTTAAAGGGCCAGGAACAGCATATAAACATCCATTGTGCCCAAATACCCTTCTTACAGGGTTAATACTCCCCAGGGCCATAGTCGCAGGGCAGGAGGCTAGCAACCAGGCTTCTCCAGTTCACAGTGGCGAGGTTGGTTCCGCCACACCCTGCAACCCTTTACGGCAGCTCACCGAAACCGAGACATTCGTTACAGATGGCGCTCACCGAGGAAGCTTCAGGTCATGCAGGGCACTGTTACCCATGAGGTTCGCAATCTGACCAAGGCAGTAGCCTTACTTGAGACCCTGGGCCTCCCACAAGACTCTATGGCCAGGCCTGTCCCACATGGCGCCTCAGGCTCAGCGCCACCTCATACATGGGACATAGCAAAAATTACCCCTTTTGTTCCAGCCTTTAGACACCTGACTTACACAAAGTCCTTTCATCACTGTTGAGGGTCAGTACGGCCTATCTAACAACGCTACCAAACCCCCTCCCGCTGTACCTTTGAAGACCACTCAGCCGCTTAAGCAATACCCAGGGGCGAAAAATTCATAAAGCCCAGTCTACTACCCACAAGACCAAGAGGGGCACAAAATCCACCAGGTTAAATCCTGGATAGTAACCTAGCCTAAACGAAGATAACACGCTAACACTACACTACTCGCTTCAATTTCTTCTTAGTCTCATTGCTGTTCACTATTTTATTTTGTTTTCCTTTTACGGGCCTCCGCACACATGACCCATAGCCCAAGAAACTAAGAGTCACTCACATAATGTAACACCGTATATCTTAAGTAGCAAAATGTAGCCCGCACCGAGACCACCCAATACCCTGCACTAGATGAGCAGACCCAAGCTTCTTCATACCCCAAAAACCTCACCTCAATGCATCAGACACCATTAACACAGAGTCTCTGTAATATTGTAATTGAACCTAACATTGTTATTGTTTATATTACCCTGGCAAACTACTGCTCCTGCACAACGTTGTGGTGAGCAAAAATAAAGAATTAAAAGTCAAAAAAAAAATATAATTATTTAGTAAATTTAATACAGGATGGACATTTATTGCAGCCAATACATAAAAGAGAGAAAAGTGTTTCCTGTGTTAGTGAAAAAAAACATCCAGAAAGATGCTAGGCTCTGCTTAGCTCTGCAATGCAGAATTAATTGTGCTAGAAAATTCCAGCAAATGCAGACATAAAGGCACAACTCCCCTTCCGTCTGCAGAATAAAACGACTATTCATGGTCACATGACTTGCTAATAGATTTCTCAGGAGCTAAAAAACATGATCTACATTTTGTAACCATTTTGCGACAGAAGATATGCCATGAATGTCATATTGCAGGATTTTCCTAACCCTGAAAGCTTTAATATATTTTGACACCAAGTATTTCTGCAACTTTTGAGCTTTTCATTACTAAAAAAAAAAACAAAAAAAACGTTATTTAACCCCTTAAGGACCAAACTTCTGGAATAAAAGGGAATCATGACAAGTCACACATGTCATGTGTCCTTAAGGGGTTAAAGCTCTCTTTCAATGTGTTGAACGCAATTAAACCATATACATAAGCAAAAGTGGCAACTACTATCTGATGTAATTACCAATCTCTAGAAAAGAGCATAGCTTCCTCTATTTCTAAACAGCCATAGGTAATGGCTGCTGGTAGAAACAGGCATCATCTTGCGTAATGTTCAGTCGATGCCTTTAGCACCTTATTGCGCTTGTACTAGATACTACAAGAATATCTATGAAAGATTTGCAGTCACGCAGCATCTGACATAGACTCTCTTGTACTGTACTCTCAAAGATGCCCAAAATAGTGACAAATCCTGGCAAATTAAGTCATCAGTAGTAGTATGGTGGCACCAAAGAGGAGCAGCTTAAGGTAAGTATAACTCCCTATCAGCAGCCCTCCAAAAAAGTGGACATGTCATCTTGTGGGGTCTTTGCAACAAATGCAAAGATCCAACAAACAAGAGTTCCTTTAACCCCTTAAGGACCAAACTACTGGAATAAAAGGGAATAATGACATGTCAGACATGTCATGTGTCCTTAAGGGGTTAAACAGTACGGAAGTGAGTCACTAAAGCAGACCTGCCAAGTTTGTCAGGTTGGATCTGATAGAGTGTTATGGCTTAATAATGTGTTGATCTGTTAAAAAGGGAGGGGGAACCCACTCACGGGCAATTTATTTTATACTAACTATACCATGGAGGCGGCGGTGACATAAAGTAAAATAGCGGTATCCTCCAAAAGCCCAACACGGCTTTTTCGAACGCGGAGGGGGAACACGAAAGGGGGAACATAAAACCCGGTAGAAGTTATGATCCGCTAAAATAGGACTCAAGTTTACTTTTATTGCTGACTGCTCATTAGCCCATAAAGTATCCATAGGCAGCTCAAGCTGGGGAGCGGCTGACCGGAAGTGCACACCCCCTGGTATACAAACCCCACTCCTGTACAACGATGGGCACTGATCACAGAGGATCCCATGGTGGGGACACCCCTGCTCACATTTGCTATGACACACCATGCCCAGTGGGGTTGGGCAGCGGGGCCCACTCCCCATGTGTTCCCCTACCATTTGGCGCCCGGAGGCTTCACTCATGGGACAGGACGCGACTGCACCTCACACACTCCGCCACTAGCTTACTAGCTTGCACACAACTAGCTTTTCCTTAACGGTGTAGACACCCCTTTGGTACAGGTATCCATATCTTATACTCCCCAACTTAGCGGGAGAATGGATCTGGGAACCACGCACCACATTGGACTGGCGATTAGTAAGACCCGTTTCTTCTTTTTCTTTCTCTTCTACTTTTTCCATTCTCTCTTCCCTCTCCCCCCCTTTCCATCCCCCTCCTGCCCCTTATCTTGCGACGGGAAGCAAAGACGGCAGAGGTCCAAGCCGGGAACCCTATAGGCCCTATAATAGCGGACCGCGGGACATGGGTGAACGATCCCTAGACTACTTTCAGCACGATATCGACCTACATAGATGGCTCTAAAACTGAGATCCCTGAATGTGAAGGGACTAAATGCACCAAAGAAGAGACGGCTCATGTTCAGGGAAATAAAAAGGTTGGGTGCGGACATAGCTTTTCTGCAGGAAACACATCTAACCAAGCGCACAGCATTTCACCTGAGTAACCGTGCATACACCACTTCGTACGAAGCTAGGTCACACCGCAAATGTAATGGGGTGGCTATACTTATACATAACACGTGCCCGATACAGATTCTATCATCTGAACTGGACGAGGAAGGGAGATACGTTATAGTAACGGGAACCCTCCACTCCCACCCGATCCACTTGATTAATATATATGCCCCCAATGCACCGGTGGCCACTTTTTGGGAAGACTTAGCCACTAAAATTAAGGCCTTGCCCCACGGAATGACTGTAATTGGGGGGGACCTCAATGCCGCCCCGTGCCCTGCTGCCGACAGGAGCTCCAAAGAGGGTCAACTGAGATCACAGGATAGAGGGAGCCAGGACAAACTGCTCCATGATTTCATCAGACACACGGCTCTAATAGACGTTTGGAGAGCCCAACACCCCAGTGAGCGAGATTTCACCTTTTACTCTGCTCCCCACGGGACTTACTCGAGGATCGACTGTTTCCTACTAAATAACGCTGGTATGCAAAAGCGGTAAAATCAGAGATAGGATCTATCACGTGGTCAGATCATGCAGACATATCTCTCACATTAGGGAACCTCACAACGGCTTCCCCGTGGAATTGGAGATTGAGCTCAGGTCTACTGTAAGATAAGAACACCCAAGAAGAAATCCGTAAAGAGATCAACACGTACTTTCAAGAAAATTACACTGAAGGTATGTCCCCTACTATTGTGTGGGCGGGCCATAAAGCGGTGATCCGGGGCACATGCATCAAATTAGCAACAAGGAAAAAAGCACGAAAAATTAAGACCCTGAAACAACTATTAGAGACGCTGAGACAGACTGAACATAAACATAAGACTGCACCCACACCGCAACTACTTGAACAACTGAGAGAGACCAGGAGGTCCATATCGGAACTACTCCTGGAAGATACGGCTAGGGCAATGGCGTGGACAAAAAGAACCTATTATGAGAAGTCCAATAAAATGGACACAATGCTGGCCAGAACCCTGCGCCCCAGGCAGAATCGGACCCCCATCACGGCGATCAAACATCCAGACAACTAAAACGACACCAACCGACATCAACAGGATATTCACGGACTACTACAAACAACTATATAACCACTCACCTAGGACCACAAGCGGAATCGCTCGAAAACATGCACGCCTTTGTGGACAACCTGGAGCTGCCGAAATTACCCACAGTAGCATCAGCACAACTAAACGAACCCATTACGACCAAAGACATTGATAAGGCAATAACGGGACTGAAGGGCAATAAGGCTCCTTGACCAGATGGCTTTGATGGGTCGTACTATAAAATGTTCCAAGAAGAATTATCACCAAGACTGGAAAAACTAACCATTTTATGGATGGAGGAATCGCGGAGGGAGAAATGGCTCTGGCCAACATCATCCTCCTACAAAAGCCAGGCAGGGACCCTATCCAAACAGCTAACTATAGACCCATCTCCCTCATTAACCAAGATATTAAGATCCTGGCAAAAATACTGGCGGACCGACTCAACCCTCACTTGAAGACACTGATACACCCAGATCAGGTGGGTTTCATAATTGACCGCCAACTCTTCAAGAATACCAGACGAAATGTTGACCTCATATGGAGACAAAAACAAGTTAACGAGCCAATCCTTGTAGTATCAATCGATGCGGAAAAAGCTTTTGACAGGGTTGCATGGCCCTACCTCTTCGGGCTCCTGGAGCATCTCCGTTTCCCAGACCGATATATAGCTTCAATCAAAGCGATGTACGCCCAAGCCTCTGCTCAGGTCAAAACACCCGGGGCAAATCCCAAACCCTTTAAACTAAGAAATGGGACACGCCAAGGATGTCCTCTATCCCCGCTCCTGTTCGTGCTCACATTGGAACCGTTACTACAAGCACTAAGACAACACCCACACATCAAGGGGATAAAAGTAGGAGGTCAGGAGTTTCTCGTCTCGGCATATGCGGATGACGTCCTCCTGACCCTCACAGACCCGACAGACTCCTTAGGTGCGTTACAAGAAACCATTGCCTGATTTGGAGTTTTCTCCGGCTACAAAGCCAACTTAGACAAATCCAGTGCTCTTCCACTTGGGGTCTCGGCAGGGGACGTGGCGGCATTGGGGGACACCTACCATATACCCATAGCTATGGACCATCTCAAATAATATTATTATACATTTATATGGTAGTGCACCTCAATGTAATGTATGATATTTCCAGTTACTGTTTAACAAAAGAAAAACCCTTGACACAGAGATAAGATGACCTGTGGCTTCACAGTTTATTGTTTATATTTAAGAAAGCAAATGGCTGCCTGTACCGTGACTACATGGGCTTCTGCGTAAGCCGTGATGCGATTGTGTTTTATTCATGTCGGCGTAAGCCGTGATGCAACTGTGTTTACTCATGCTCTGTCAAGTGAAAAAAAAATAAAAAGGAGGGGGGCCTCTCACGTTCCAATGCACACGGAAAGTAAGGAGGCCTTCTATAAGCTAAGCTCTGCATAAGCACTTGTATACGTACTTGAATAAACTGAAAATCAGCAAAAGCGTAGCTCGAGCTTGTTTAGACAAAGTCCTGCTGCACTTTACAACAGTCCTCCTGACAGCTGACAAAATATTGTGTCACTGGACAAGTCTGCTAAAAATGTGAACTGTTATGATTTCAATGTGAATTTCAAATTGCAGCCAAATAGCCAAACTGTGAAACTTTTCTACGTCAACTTTGTTTCTAATTGAGCTATTTTGAGAATTTAAAGGAGCACTCCAAAGGAAAAAATAATAATTAAAAGTATCACTATAGTGTCAGGAAAACATTTTCCTGACACTAAATCATCCTTAGGAATCCCCCACCCGCAGGGTACCCCTCCATTGGCACTGAAAGGGTTAAAACCCCTTCAGCCACTTACCTTAAAGGACCACTATAGGCACCCTTGTAAATGCTTTCCTATGAGACTGGCTGAATGCGCGCGCAGCTCTTGCCGCGCATGCGCATTCAGCCGAGGAGGAGAGCTCCCCGCCCGGCGCTGGAGAAAGAGGTTAGTTTAACCCCTTCCTCCCCCAGCGGGAGGGGGGCCCTGAGGGTGGGGGCACCCTAAGGGCACTATAGTGGTCCTTTAATCCAGCGCCGGGCTCCCTCGGCGCTGGTGACCTCTCCTCCCCCACCGACAACGGCTCCCAGGTGGAGCGGAATGCGCAGCGTGCGCATTCATACAGTCGCAGAAGTACCTCTAGCGGTTGTCAGGAAGACAGCCACTAGAGGATGGATTAACCCATTGAGCTGAAGTGGTCTGGGTGACTATAGTGTCCCTTTAACAATTGAGTAGCTATACCCCCCAATTAAAACGTGAATGCATGTAATTATGCATGTTTTTCTGATTGCGGGTATATCTAAAAAAACAGCTTGCACAAGCTGCAGATCCTGTCAGCATTTCCAAACCCCTTCCTTCTTCCCCAGCTCAGACTTTCTGTGGCTGTCCAATCATAGACGTCCCAATGCAGCTCAGTGAGAAATCTTTGCAAGGGAGGTACTTTGAGTTTAGTTCCACAGGCTAAATGGATTTAGGTGCACCTTTAACATTCTCTTTGAATCAGAGCCAAATTAATGTTGTACATGGCTTTAGATATAATGCACAACATCGAGCCCCTCCTAGTTCCCTGGATTCTTTTCTTAGTGTTAAGTGTGTGATGGTTGACTGTTCTATTTATGTCAGTGAGACAAGCTGAGTTCACGTGTGTGTGCTGGTTGAGTGTTGACGGGTATGACGGGTGGCTGAATTTCATTTTGAGGAGACTGAATGTTATGTGTGGGGTAGGAGTAGACTACGTTGTGTGGTTTTTGAATGTTGTGGTGAAAGGTGTTTTCTGTTTCTCCCCCTCCTGCTTACCTTGTGGCATTTTAGAATTTATAAGACACAAAAGTGCCATTTTCTACTGAAAACTGCACTTTTTGTAAAATGGAATAAAGAAAAACACACTCTTCACACATAAGCACTTCAGTAAGGGGGTATGGAGTGTCCCTTTAAAGACAAAGAGCACTGTCTGTGGCACTCCGAGTCACGGAGAAAAGCCAAGGTACTGGTGAGGAAGATTTTACATTTGCCTCTATCCAATGGAGGTGCAGACCAATATACCCTCTCAAGTGAGGCGGACAGGACCAAGCAGGGTTATCTATTGATCTACCTGCTGTCTCGGAGAGGGGCCCTTCATCTACAGAGCTCCAGGCCCAGAGAGGAGCCAGTCACATGCAGAGCTCCAGGCCCAATGAGGGGCTCCTCACATACAGAGTTCCAGGCCCAGAGAGGGGAATGATCACATGCAGAGCTCCAGGCCCAGAGAGGGGGACGATCACATGCAGAGCTCCAGGCCCAGAGAGGGGGACGATCACATGCAGAGCTCCAGGCCCAGAGAGCGGCCCCTCCCATGCAGAGCTCCAGGCCCAGAGAGCGGCCCCTCCCATGCAGAGCTCCAGGCCCAGAGAGCGGTCTCTAACATGCAGAGCTCCAGGCCCAGAGAGCGGCCCCTTACCTGCAGAGCTCCAGGCCCAAAGAGCGGCCACCAACATGCAGTGCTCCAGGCCCAGAGAGCGGCCACTAACATGCAGTGCTCCAGGCCCAGAGAGCGGCCACTAACATGCAGAGCTCCAGGCCCAGAGAGCGGCCCCCTTACATACAGAGCTCAAGGCCCAGAAAACAGCCCATCACATGCAGAGCTCCCAGCCCAGAGAGCAGCCCCCTTACATGCAGAGCTCCAGGCCCAGAGAACAGCCGTCACATGCAGAGCTCCAGGCCCAGAGAACAGCCGTCACATGCAGAGCTCCATGCCCAGAGAGCAGCCCCCTTACATGCAGAGCTCCAGGCCCAGAGAACAGCCGTCACATGCAGAGCTCCATGCCCAGACAGCAGCCCAGCAACTCCTGTCTGAGCATGGGCCCTAGGAGGCTGCCTTACAGGTAATTTGGCTTTGCTTTGGATTCCTGACAATCCACACCTTAGTAAATAACCCAATACTTATAACCTCTATTATGAAGCCGCTAGCAAAAGCATCAAGGGAGATTTAGCTCCCCTAAAGCTGATGGTTACAATGCAATGAATTCAATGCCAAATAGAGAATATATAAAAAGTATAATAAACCCCAATCACTGAATACCAAGATATAAGTGAATATTCCCCCCTCCCATGCAATGAAGGGATTAATTCCAGTTCAGGCTGCAATATATGAGTTAAACAGTAAGGCACTTGCTGTATCACACCAAAGCACGCCTAGTTTACAAGGGTAACTGAAAGTTATTTGGCACCAAGTAACTCTTCAAAGTTTACCAACATTAGCTTCCCCCCTCCCCCACCCAGCACGTCTGCACAGAACCTGCTGGCAACACCAAGCTACGCATGCGCACTTCGGCGCCCGTGAGTTAACCTCTCATTTCTCCGCGCATGCGCCAGAAAGAGAAAAAAAAATCCTCACCCTTTTACCGCGCATGCGCATTCTCTAACTGCACCAGTCGGAATTTTTGCTGCGCCATAAGGCCTGCACGGGTAAGAACATCACTGTGTGTTGGCTGATCGCCATGTTATCTCTCCGCCGTCAGAGCCGGAACTATGTACATAAGACGTGTCCCAGCAGTGATTTTGTGTAAATACGTTTCTGGAACTTGGAATAAATTTATTAAAAAACAAAACAGAAACCCAAAGTACAATCTATTAAATGGGAAAACCGACTGTCCTTACATTTAGATAGTTTAACATACAAATAAACTCAGTTAAGGGCTTTTTTTTTAGTGAGTCTCAATGAATAAATAGTATTGTTCTCATATTGCTACTAGTGAAGTGAAATCTTTATATTTATTTTTGTGCTTGATTCCAATAACCCTTTATTTGCCAAAGAGCTTGGCTTTGTGGCACTCAATCAGTTAATGGTGCTTTAGTTAAAGAGAATCTCCAAACAGAATTGCATAGTTAACATTTTTTTGTTAGATTACAAACCATAATTATTGGATTATTTTATTTTACGAGTCATAGGATAAAGATGTTTTTTTTTCCTGTTTGACACTGTAATTATTGGTTTGTTATTGGAGGGACTTTTTTTTTTTTTTTAACCACCTCCCATTTGATATCACTGTGTGGAAGGATACATGGGAGATGAGAGTGTGCATAGTCTGAGCATATAAAAGGACAGACGGAGTTGTTTATCGTTAGAGCTGTAGGAAGAGCAGGTTAGGTTAGGGTGTTATATTGCAGGCTTGGATATTTCATTATTATTTTATTTTTTTCTAGAGAGAAAAAAAAAGGAGCTGAGTAAATTATATAGTTACATTAATTCTAACATTTAAATCTCAGAATAGGATCGCAGTTACTTTTTAAAATTGCTTATCTAATAGTTTAGCATAATAAGATCAGGGTGTTTCAAAATTTTATCTAGAATAAAAAAATAGGCAATTTATAGTTTTTTTTTGTTTATTTTAAACAGGAACTAAAAAATCTTTACTATAGGATATTCAGGATATAGTTAGGGAAAATAAACCAACAATGATTTTAGTTGACATTAATAAGTGTACATTATTGCTTGTTAGCAATTATTTTTTTCCCCAATGAAAGCAGATATCACGTAATTGTAATAAGCTGAAGATATTGAAGAAAGGAGAGAAAAAAACTAGCTTAACGGGTGGAGAACAAGAAGGAAAAAAGAATAAAGAAACTAATCACGTAATTGTAATAAGCCGAAGATATTGAAGTAAGGGGGGAAAAAACTAGCTTAATGGGTGGAGGACAAGAAGGAAAAAAGAATTTAGAAACTAGAAGACCTTAACCTGCAAGAAAAAAAAAAAAAATCAAGAAAAGAAAATTGACGAGGGAAATTTTGAAGTTTAGAACAGATTAAGAGGGATATGGAGGAACAAGAGAGAAACATGAGAAGGAATTTAGAAACCTAGAAAATATGAATATATGGAAAAAAAAATTCAAGAATGAAAATTGACCAGGGAAGCTAAGAAGGTTAGAACAGACTAAAATGAACCAAATTCTCGATTGGAAAATAATCAAGGCAAATTCAGAATGTTAGAACAGATAATCATGAACAAGATGAGAGCTGTGAAAAGGCACATTCAGAAGGCAAGAACAAGATAAAAAATAAACAAGGTAAATTCTGAAGTCTAGAATTTCCAGAAAACAAGATTGACAGCTGGCCAGTGAAGTACTGAAAGGCAGAGCATACTGCGCCTTCTAAAGGTAATATTTATCCAAATTAGAAGAAAGAATTACTGCCATATGCAGTGAAAATTCTACAACATATTGCATCTTTGCAAGCAGACTAAAAGTAAGCGATCACTCTAAATAATTGTATGCTCTCATGTGTACATGCCTTAAGCACATAAAATTGATTACGTAGAGAAAATGCAAGAAAGTATTTACTTTGCACATAGAAAATCTTTTTTTTTTTTTTTTGCATTGAGGAAATCTATCAAGAAAGAAGTTAGAATTTAAGACAGAAGGGCTTCTCTTCCGGATTAGCTAGAGTAATCTGAATATAGCGAAGGATATTTTTAGACGTGGGGGTAGTGTTTCCTTCTTAGACAAAGCAGGAAGATTTAGAAGAGAATGAACTAAGAAGCAGGAAGACAAATCGAACTTGCAGCTTTGAATAATAGAGGACAATAAATTAATGATAATACAGCATAAAAAAAAAATGAATTACTAGGATGCAGAACTAAATATATATCTCAATTCATCATACTTTAAATATGTAATAATTCTATCACTTGAAGATCATTTATAAGGACTTAAGAATATCAGATTCCAGTTCTTGGACCTCTTAAAGTCAAGGTTTTAGCAATTTCCAAAGGTTTGGTGTCTGTACCAGATGGTGTGTTATCTGTATGTCGTCGCCATTGAATGGAAGCTAGTGTGAGCAAGGAGGAAACCCTGAAGTGGTGGTGAAACTAGGATAGGAAAAGAGCAAGTCTTTTGAAAATCTGAATTGGTGGTAGCGATCCCAAAGAGAAAGCAAATGGAATCCGCTCAGCTAGGAAGCAATTGGAAAGCCCAGAATGGGAGATGCCGTAGATGTTGGTAGAAGCGTCTAAGTCTATGGATGCGGAAATCCTAGAGAGAGCATACTTGTGTTTATAATGGCCGGCCCAGTCGTACGTATGTGGGACCAAATATTCAAGTAGGTTTGTAATTAAGGGTAAAGTTGGGTGTTGGTTGGAGGGAGCGACATGGTTTCTTGTAGCTTTTGTTTTGCAGGATTATTCTAGGTATCTTTCCTGATGGTGTATGCTGTTTTGCGTCCTTATACGGCTTGTGAGTGGATCTGTAAGCCAGCTAGGATTGGGATATCCATTCATAGCTGTTTAGATAGCCTCTGTAAATTGGTGTATGTGAGCTGAACAACAGAAGAGTCAGCGCCATCTGGTGGCATTTGGTAAGACTTTTAAATTTTTCCCAAATGGGTAGAAATTGGTGGTTTTATAACTTTGCTTTAGTGAGTGACACTAGTTGACTTATGGCATACTGCCTTTTTAACTTTTTTTTTTTTTTTTTTCTCTCTCTCTAACATTCACACTAGAATATTTGACTTTCCAATATGTTAAATGTAAAGTCTTTTAATTAAGGAAAACCTTTTATTAACTCTGTTTCCTAGAAGGGTGAAGTAGACGTCTTTTTGCATGCCCATCTGGTATGCAAATATTTAATACATATCATGTGTGTTCATCTGAATTAGTTCCAATAAATTGACTTGTATGGGATACATACTTATTTTTAGGGCATTCTCTTGTGGGTGGGAAAGGGGGGGTCAAACCTTTGTTTTTTCTAGATTTTTCCAGACTTGAATAGTGATATTTATAAAGAAACCATCTGCGGTGATTTCGATCAAATTGGACTCAAAGGTTTTGCACAGGTATCTCTGATTACGTGTACTGTGGATTTCTTCCTACTTATTCATTTCCACGTAAGAAATAGCCCCTAGGGCACAACTTAGTAGTAAATAGTTTGGGGAGGAGGGGTAGCTTCAATCAACTGTTGTTCAGGGATACTGAAAAAAAGAGTTGTCCACTAGAAAACAAATACCCATTTAGCAAAATATAACACATAAGATCATTCTATTTATTTGTGTGAAAGTAGGGTAATAATTTTTTAGCCTTGCAACATAATTTCATTGTGAATAATTTTAAAGAAAGTAACATATTGGAAGGGACTTGTCTGTTGATGATAACATTTGTACATTTAGCTGGAATTCTGTCGTAACTTTCTGTTGAGTTGTAACTTTCATAACGGTCAGTATGTGTCTTTAATGGAGAGAGTGTTAATCTTTAACTCACCAGGCTTCCTTTCAACCTATTAAACAGTGTTTCGGAATGTATAGATTGACTGACTTAATTTAACCAATATGTTTTGTCTGTGTAAATTTTATTTGTTTGGGTTTTTTTTATTTATTTTTTTTATTTTTATAAAAACCTGGTACTTTTAAAGTACCGAAATGCCAGTGATGGTAATTCTGCATGTTTGTATTAAACTCCCACATTAAATTGAGTCAATCCTCCCTTTAAACATAGCTAAAATGTGTCTTGTATATGTTTGGGATAGGGAAAGGGATTTTTTTTTTCTTCTACACTCTTTTCAGATTCGTCATTTGAAATGGCAGCAAGCCAAACATGCAGTAATATGGAATTGAAAATCTAAATTGTGAAAGGTACCAATAATGGATGAGTGGAAATTGATGCATAATAGATAATCCTTAAAGAGTGGAAATAAAACATCAGATTTAAGTACCAACCTGTTGCGCTTTGATTAACCAAAAAAAAAAAAGTTACGAGGAAAAAGAATAATCATCCTTTATTTCTTCTCAAAGTATTACCTATGTTTGCAAGTAATCTAATTTAATACAAAGTGCCTTCTGTGCCTTCAACCGTTGAATCAGGAATCAAAGAAATATACCTTATATATTTTATACATAATCACAATAATGAAAAGACTGAAAGAAATAGTTAATATTCTTCCACCAAAGAATAGAAGTGAAAATATTTGCGTACATGTTTCTAAAAGGTGAGGTGTATCCAGAACACCCACGTCAATATGAACAATTTGCAGCTTAAAGACTGAAATAATTTAACACGTCACCTTGGAGAGTTTAATAAGCTAATACCTGATGATAAATAAATAGGAGATCCCATCACTTTTCTTCCATGATTGAAGTAATTCTAAGAGTTCCGTCCAAGAAGTGTAATGACAAAATGTGTCGTGTGGATCCAAGTCTCTAAATTGAATGGGGGAAAAAAGAGATCGAGTGGTATTACCTGTATTTACGGGGATTTCCAGGAAGCAGTGTGTGTGCGTGCGTTATTTTACTTGCCTCAGACAGGTATACTAAGCAGATTCTTTATTACATTTGGAAACTACGCCTCTTAACAGATAAGTGAAGTAATTGCTATAGTTGCATGCTTTCATGGAGTGCATATTACCTACCTCTTTGCAAACTATGCATTAAACAGCAGTCTTCTCTCTTACTTATGCATTTTTAATCTTTCCTTACTTAATTTTCTGTGCTGTTTAATTGCAGTCACGAGGCTGTTGGGCACTTGCACTGGGTTTCATATTAAATATTTTGTTGGCCTTTTTTTCTCATTTAACAAAAATGTCATCTTGTGAAGGACTGATGCTTTAATGCTTATTAATGTATAATAGTTTTTTTTTTTAAACTTTTTTTTATCCTTTTTCTTCAAATTGCCATTTCCTAACTGTGGCTTTTGATTTGTATGTGCTTAGTTTGTTGATTATTAACTTAATGATTTGTGGTCTGCTGGTGAATGGGTGGGAGGGGGTTTATATTAGTGTTTTTTTTTGTTGGCTTTTTTTTCCCTCTTTCTTTCTCTTAGGAAACTAACTTTTGGGAGTAAGGATAACACTGCTATAGCAAATTATGTAACCTGGCAAGTGATCTACTCTTTTGTGCAGTGAAATATTCACTTTCATGTCTAAAGTTGAGTCTGCATATACCAGCATTCATAAGTTATTTCCTTTTGAGTTTGGTGAGAAATAATCTTGTCTCAACATCATACAGAGGAGCAACTTTAAGCGAGTTTGCAGTGGGTGTAATTTAAATATTTGATGGCCAATAAGTATTTTGCGTTTATTTATGGGTTGCACTAACAAGGCACTGTCCATAGTTAAAGGCCACATTCCTGTATACTACAGTGTGTCTTATAATACAAATGATTTAAATATTCAGTACTACAGAATAAAAAAATATTTCAAAATGTTATTGCGTGACTATGGGAAAGTAAACATTTCATGCACATAAATACACTTTTAGCCTTGTTCTTTAAATGGAACTCGTGGAACCAAAGTACAGTGCATTAAGCGCTTGTCTGAAATGGTATGGGGGCAATTTTTTTTTTTTCTTCTCCTCTCCTTCAGACTTTTTTTTTTCCAGAGTCAACCTGAGATAAAGTTAAAGCAGATCTTGTATTCGGATGTATCAGAAGAATAAAGCTTGCAATCGTTGGTGCGCTTTGGCATGTAGCATTGTGTAAAGTGAACCCGTGCACATAAAATCTTGGTCATCATTCAGCGATGTATTGGGAGGGGGCATGAGGCATCCCGCACCTTGTCCAGTTTTTTTTTTTTTTTTTTACAGACTTTTTTTTTAGAGAAAAGTGGTTGGATTCTGTAGCAGGTAATGTGCCATGTGTGCATGAACCTCCCTTGTAGACTGTCTGTAGTGAGTGGAATGTCTCCTGGCTTCCTTAATGTATGGGCACGGATATACCGTATATGAGCACCAGCCATCACAGCTTGTTAGTAAACCATGAGTGTGAGATGTCAACGTGAATTGAATGTTGTACAGTTTGTGGAAGGATTGGGTTTTTTTTTTTTTTTTTCTTAATTATTTTGCAGATGCATCTGACAAATCATTTGAAATGAGAAAAAAATCTTGAATATCCCTTGAAAATGCACTACTCCTCAAATAAGTGGCAAGTGAATATACATATCTCATCAGTACCTGGAAAATCCCATGCATGTTTTGTGTGTCTTATTTTCCTGCACAGTGGTTTGCTAGAGCCAAAGAATACAAATGAATATAAACGTTTGTGTATGAAAAGGCTAGTTGTGTGACACCTTCATGGGCTGAGGGAAGGGAAAGGACCACTCTCTAGTTTTGTCCTGCAGATTTACAAATGGATATCGAGATGTTGTGAAACAGTGGTAGAAGACTTTAATGACAATCTTACAGGCTGTTTGTAATTGGTGAGGCTATACAGATGTCTTGCATCCTGCAAACTTAATTCTGAACTACTAACGTGTGAGGTTGGTGTCTCTTTTTATGTCTTTCCTAGTGTGCAATATTGTATAGGTTCATATTTCGTATTAACACTTTCATATAACTTGACTATATGCTACCTCCTAGTTGCCATATGCAAAGGAGATACTGTCTTGCGTTCCAAAACCATGTCCAAATTACTTACCCCAAAGAACACCAGTTGCTTTCATAATACACATTTTTAATTTACATATGTGTTTAAAAAACAAAAGTCAATCATGCTGCACTTCTGTCTGTTATCTGCATTGTATCTAACCGTACTGCTCCCTCTAGAACAGCCCCTCTCTTCATGGGAAAACCTCTTATTTTAAGGCGAGCATGTATATAATTAATTAGAAGTCACAAATGAGCATGATTTCACCAATGCATTTAACATTCATTAAATACTTCACTTCCCATTTATATTAAATTCCTCCCTTCTCTTTATTTACCACACTTTAATTCCTATCCAGAATCTTTAGAGTATTAATAGTAATGCTGTTTGCAACGGGATGACTGTGGGGTTAGGATCATGATGCGGGAGGAGGGTGGGGGTGTATGCTAACCTCCAGTGTGTCTTCAGATTATTTTCCAGGTTCGCAATACAATGGTTCAGACCAAGGCAGTAAGAATAGTCATGCTTTTATAAGCAGTAGTCTTTTGGGTGGGTTCTTAAAGGTTTTGCGTATGAAGAACATGTCATTGAATCTGGTTGACTGAAATATGGAAGAAGGTGATACAGTTCAGAATGTCTTCTATATGGAAGGGATCTTTAAAAGGTGTTACTCCGTACGTTCTTGAATAACCTGTAATGCTGATGAGCTTTCTTGATGCTGTTGTAACAAGTGTAGCGGTATGTATTTCTTTAACTTTCTTTATGAGGAAAATCTAGAGGTCTTCAACCTTCCTTCAAGTCTAGTTTACTTTTTTTTTTTTAATATAGCAAGACCTATTCATTTTGAACGTCTGAATGTTAAAAGGGTTAAACGTTTCCCCCTTGTACTATTCGTATTCTTTTAAAAAGAAAAAACTGCAAGCATTCTAATTTCCCCCAGTGCAAAGAAAGTAGCTGTGCACAGTATTGAAAATAATTTCCCCCAGTGTAAAGTGGAGCATAGCAGAAAATGTTGATCTTTTTAAACAAAGTAGTTGCAGATATTTTGGGAGGGATGGGGGGAGAGGGGAGGGGGTGTAATATGATCTACATCTTGACCGTGCTTTAGTTCTGAAAATGAGAAAAAAATAATCTACTTAGTACCGTCTTAAATATGAGTGCACAGGGATAGGGTGTATATCTAACATAGGGAGGGAAAATCTGTTTTCGACTCTTCCAGGTCTCATCTCTCGAAGTCAGTCAAGTCAGGACAAAAGATTAGAAGAAAAGATAAGATCACTGCTCTTCTGTAGCGTCAACGAAAAGGTTTTCTTTTACTGGAAGAACATGCTTGTTCTTCCAGGTTTTGCTTTTCTCCTGTTAATGTTCACAAAACAAAACAAAAAAAAAGCAAAAGATACCGGTGGTGGCACTCCTGAATCTCAGGACGGGGTTCAAATCCCTGCGGTGTCTTTTTGCTACAATATATATCCTGTTATCCCCTGTTCTCTCTTTTGGTTTTTTGTTGTGCAGTGATATTCACAGATATGATCATAGACATATTAACAAGTAATCAGAAGATCGCTATTGGGTTATGGTATGATGGAGAACATCCCAGATATTATGCAGAGTAAGTAAGCTGCAGATTTCTGAAATAATAATTAACTAAACAAGCTTAAACAGACAAACAGGAGCAGCCATAAAATCAACATAGTGGGTCAGCCTATTATGAAATTAAGACTTATTATTATTATTATTATTGTAGGTAGGAATATAAAGGGGTATTGGAAGATTTCTCTGCTCTGACTCCAAATACTCTGAAAACGACATGTCAACTGCTGGGATGGCACCACCTGCAGACCAACTCATCTGGAAAGAAAATCTGAAAGGGACTCTCCTTTTTGGACATGGTAAGATCTGAAGTCTCAGTAGGTAGCCACCATCGAGCGCTATCTTGGCTTTCCAAGGGGAGTGTTGGATGATTTTTGAATGGTCCCTCCAAATAGGTATCAGCAACATTTTTGAGGTAGCCTCCAGTATGGTATTAGACAACTTCCAGCTGCCTTGTGGCTTATGGAGGACCGAGAATTCACCCAGCAGTGGAGCCCAAATGCAGGAGCCAAAGTCCTGTGTGTATTTTCAGCATGGCTTTCAGGCTCCGCACTCGTTCTTTAATTTTTATAAAAGTAAACAAAACCTTTTTTTAAATATATATTCTAAAATGTACACATAAATAAATATTCCTAGCACATTGTAGTGGTTATTGTGCCAGGAGTGCCCTGTCACCCCCTCAATGTAAGCAAACAGTTTGGTGATGGTTTGACTTCTCACCTGGGATATGTCATGCACCACTCCCTGCCTCTCTCCTCTGGTGCTGAGTGCGGGAACTCCTGCTAGAAGCTCCAGTTATCCCTCTGCTGCTAGCTCTGCAGTGCAGGGGTAGATCATTGGCTAAATGTTTTAGCTCAGGACAAAAGCTTCCAGCTCCAGAAGAGGCAGGGATCAGCGACTGGCGGACCCTGATCACTCCTGGCACCATACCCACACTACAGCCCCTTTCCCCAATTGCAGCAATCCACCTACTTAAGCCCCTAACCCTCCTAATACATCTCTTATCCCACACTACACTTCCTAACCCCCTATTTATAACTCATACCCCACACTACAGCCCCTGTCCCTCCATTAGAGCCCCTAACTCCTAAATTACAGCCTCTTTCACCCTACTACATCCCACTACCAGTGCCCCTCCCGAGATTAAGTTCTGGATTCGCCCATGCCACGTCAGCCACTCGAGTGACAGATGTATTGAGAGGATGTCACAGTGCGCATCCTGAGAGACCAATCAGGACGCACACTGTGTGTTACTCTCACTACGTCTGTAAAGTCTGCCTACCAAGTAGTTTGTGAAGCTGCCTCCCTAAAATGAGTTTTGGCATGTTGTGATATGTTATGGTGTTTGGAGTGTTTTTTCATACAGGAACATAATTACTGTGCTAAAAGTAGAAAAAATAAGCACCTGTTTTGTGTACATGATATTTACCCTTTAAGCATAATAAATATTCTTTATTTTTAAAATCTGAATTGGTTTTTTTTTTTTGTCCTCCTCAAAACATGACTATTATAAAATGCTTTCCTAACAGTGTAAAAAATGTTTTGCAAAAGTTACTTGCTACGTCATCCAACATTGTCCAAGAAAACCTTTAAATATCCTGCCACCTCAATGTTATTTCCGCTGCCCACCCAATGTGTGTCCTGTTAAGGGTTAATGAGCGTGGCTGTTAAACATGCTGGCTACATACAGCCTGCAGAGCCCACAAATTTGGCCTATGGGAGGTTTCTTAGATCAGGGGCCCTGCAGCCCTTCCGGTCACTTCCTCTCAACTTGCTGTGAGCCGTGTTGGGGGTTCAGACACAGACACAGACACACCACCCCCCCCCCCCCCCCCCCCCGCCTTGGTTAGCCAAGTCCCACTGGACCGCGAAGAAGCCACTATCTTCTAACCAAAAGGTAAGGAAGCTGGGTGACTAAAACTCTATCAGTTATATGTGTGCAAGGCCGCTCCTAGGGTCACTGATGCCTGGGTGCAATAAACATTTTGGCTGTATGGTATGTAATCGGGGGTTAGAAAATGGAGCTATATTTGTGGGTAGGGACTGTAATGATAAGGGCTGTAGTGAGGGGAAAGAACTGTAGTGGAGGGTTGGAGGCAGTCGTAGGGATAGGGGCTGCTGTATGAGGTCTGAACTGAGTTAGGGGCTGTAGTAGAGGGGATAGGATCTGTAATGGGGCAGTTAATGTCTCTAGCAGGGGGGATTGGAGGTGCATCTGTAGTGTGCTATAGCACCAACATTTGGAGAGTAGGGACTGTAGTGGAGAATGGGGGCAACATTTGAGGGTAGAAATTGCAGTGGGAATAAGGGACTGTAGTAGATGGGGTGAGCGCCACAGTAGAGATAGGATCTGCTATTTTGTTAATAAGGCTATAGTTGGGGGCTTAGGGGCTGCAGTAGGAATTTAGGAGCTGTAGTTTAGGGGCTGTAGTGGGGAGTTGGGTGCTGTACCAGGGCATAGGAGGCTCCAAATAGAAGCTAAAGACCATACTATGAATTTAGGGGCTGCAATTTGGGATTTCGTGGTTATGGTAGGGAGTCTGGGGACTGTAGTAGGGCATATGAGCTGCAATTGGGGGATAGGGGCTGTAGAAAATAACAAACCACTAGTTTATTCCACCCTCCTTGACACTTACCTTGAGCCAGGGAGGAGGGAATCCTGTTCCCTGGTGGTCCGGTGGGAGATGTGCTGCTTTGGCTCCCCCTAATCAGTTCTGGTGTTGGCCTGGGTGCTGAGTGCGATAGGTGGAGCCAAACTTGGGGCAGAGTCTAACATGATGGGCGGGACCTAGTGCTGCACTCTCCACCAACGCACCTCTGTCTAAAGAGCTGTGCATCCAGGATCGGCTCTGTATGTGTATATGTGTATCTGATTGCGTGCGCATATCTGTGTCACTGTGTGTGTCGGATTGCATACATCCCAGCATTTAAACACCAACATGTACACAAATATACCCCTGGATTCAAACACCAATGCTGCAAACAAATATCCCACTGCATTAATTGTTGGAGTTTGGCCACCCTGGCTGTAACTTTTGGGAAAATGATCTGCAGTTGTTGTAGAACAGAGCAAGGCTGGCTAAGCATCATGGAAGTTGCAGTTCTGCAACTGCTGGGGGTCTGTCTTTGGGCTCCAGCTTTAGCATTTTGCATGGTACACTTGCACTGGTTCTCCCCCATTAAATCCATACCTGAATAGGTTGGAAAGCAGAAAGTTGGGCAAAAACAGCATACATTTAAATTTAGTGGAAGAGAGTGTGCAGGCCGGTCTTTAACGCGGGGCAAACGGGGCAGCTGCCCCGGGCCCAGTTACTCCTGGGGGGGCCCAAAGCAGCTGCCCTGTGGCCCCGCCGCCCATAGCCTGCATAAACACACACACACACACACACACTCACTCTCTCTCTCTCTCTCCTCCCCGCCCCACCCCACCCCCATACACTTGGGGCCACCCAGTGAGCACGTTTCAGCAGGGGCCCGGTCGGGTGCTGTGGCCCTTTAACAACACGACCAGGCCCTTGCTTAACGGCAGCCTGGGAGGAAGTGACGTCCGTGAGTCACTTCCTCCCTCAGAGATGATGAGCCGCACAGGAGGAAGACTAAGCCAGGAGGTAGAGAGGAGGGGAACTGAGTAAAGAGAGCCAGTCCCCAACTCCCAACCCACCCAAGCCAGCACACTTGACCCCAGGGAAGGTAGGGGGCTACCTGGGGGGGGGGCTTTAAAGTGTAAAGTTTGCATATGTGTGTGTCATCATGTCTGTGTTTGTGTGTCAGCATGTCTGTGTGTGTGCGCGTGCCAGTATGTCTGTGTGTGTCTGTATGTCAGTATGTCTCAGTTTTTGTGTGTGTCAGCATGTCTATCAGTGTATGTGTCTGTGTCCATATGTCAGTATGTATGTGTCAGTATATCTGTGTGTGTATTTGTGTCAATGTGTATCTGTATGCTGTCTTTGTGTGTTTTGGTGTATCTGCATGTGTCAGTGTGTGTATATGTGTCTGTATATCTACATGTGTGCCAGTGTGTATATCTGTGAGTCTATTAGGGATTCCTGGTCAAGAGTCAATTGGCCTAGTACCTCACCCAACTTACAACACCCAATTCCTTGTCATCACGGTTACTTTCCGCATTTCATAATCTGCATTTTTACATCCTAATTTGGTCGCCCGGCTATTGGGACTCGACAACAAGTGATCGCCTATAGCGTTTTTTAATTGCACTAAGGATACGTACGACAGAACGTGACATTATTACAAGACTCAGTGGTACACAACGTTCACAGGTATACTGTAAAATTGTAGTCTATTCTGCTTTTTTGCCACCTTTTATTCAAACCTTCATACAACGCGATCGCACTATACCGAACTGACATACAATAACACATTCT
This sequence comes from Pelobates fuscus, assembly GCF_036172605.1. NCBI lineage: Eukaryota > Metazoa > Chordata > Amphibia > Anura > Pelobatidae > Pelobates > Pelobates fuscus. The sequence goes on from NC_086328.1 coordinate 91,747,214, forward strand.
GACAAGCTTTTCAAACCATACCCCGTCTTAAAATATAAGAGATAATATTGTTTTATCACTCTACAGTAACGTACGTCCACAGATGGAATTGTGGGCAGTATCAGACTCCCTAAACAGCATCCTCACCACACAATCAGGTCTTAAATCTATGTGTGAGGCAACCGTACAAGGGTTCCGGAACCCTACAACTCCACGATCACAACTAATCAGACTGGCAAATCACGTCTCCTCAAGGAAGATTTAAGAAGGTAAAAACACTACATCATGTCACGCCAACATTCAAACCAGGCAATCAAGACACTTGACATACTAATCATTCCCTAACTACTTCTAAATACGGTTCTACATTCATAGTCCTGGTATTAGAGTAGGTTGGGACCACCGGCTCCTATTTAGCACATCCTTTCAATAAGCACGGCATCCAGTAGCAGTATGCCGGTACACATAATTAGAGTCACTAGAAATCAGCTACATTATACAGGAATATTCCTAACGGATAAGAAGTAAGGCAAACGGATTTTATATGATAATTATAGTGCAATAAGTGTGTTTTCTTGCATTTCCTTTTGCCCTCTTTTACAGGCCTACCCCCTACGTCGGTTCCGGCACACCACACCGACTTAATTCCAATCACAAGGTATTTCACTATACGATATTAACCGACCACAAGTTTAAGGCCGTAAGGCCTGTATTTGTGGGAGGAGTTAAGCGTTCCTATATAAACGCTACTCCCCCCTTCCTACCTTGCCGTACGCACACTGTTCACCCCACCCACCTCTCCCTCTTATACAATTAATTTGGGGAGGCCCTCTTTTACAGGCCTACGTCGGTTCCGGCACACCACACCGACTTAATTCCAATCACAAGGTATTTCACTATACGATATTAACCGACCACAAATAAATGTTTAAACCTGCATTGGTGTCCTGATTTTCCTGACCTTTTCCCACAGGTTCTTACCAGGGATTTATACTAGGATTTGTGATTTCTGACACCTGTATCAATTATATTTACTTTCTAGGTTGGTTGGAATTTAATTATGATTCATGTGAAGGCCAACAATACATATGAAATTAGTTAAGTGTGTAATTTACTCTTCTAGGTTATTATTCATTGGACGGTAGCTTTTACAAGCACGGAAGCCGTCACCTTCTCTCGGTTAAATCCCCTCTGCAGATTTTTGGGTAGGTTCTGGTTTTTGGGCTCACGATCTGGCCAAAATACTACCTTACATTCAGAAGTTTATATATCATCTTGGGCCCACAGGTCAACAACTCGATACTATTACAGTCACTGTTTACCTCTTCATTGACAGCTCGGCCTGACTCACATATCAGGTACTACGCCAGAACCCATTACTTTCTATGTTTTAAGGAGTACTGGTCCTAGGTTACGTGGCCCAATTAGGAAATTCTTCTGGTCTTAACCTGGTCGCGCAAGGCCAACATCCCCATCCTCATACTCGGAGGTACTACGCCCCTCGGGCCAAATCATAGCTAGCCGCCTCGCACCATGGCAAAGAGAGGGCCTCACCTGTCACTCCCATTCTTTCTTATGCTTTAATTGACACCGAGAGGCCAACACCCCACCACAACGTTCGGTGGCCTCAACTTTCCCTCGGGCCCACGCATAGATAGTGCCTCTCAGGCCGCTTGGCAACTAGCAGGGACACATCTGTCACGCTCACAAAGCATAATTGTTTCACCGCTTGGTATTTAGCTAGCCCACCAGTACCCACCCAAATTCATTACATACGACTGATTATACCACTTTTATAATTTCAGTTATGTCGCAAACTCCTGATATCCCTGAGGAACTTTCACTACCTAGCACACCCGCTAGGCCTGCTACCCCTGTTCCTGGTACAGATGTGAATAGCCCTGCATCCCTTAGATCATAGACCATCCCACGTCTCACAGCAGAACTCAGAAGTCGCTGCATCACTTTCCCAGCTACGGCTAGGAAGGCGGAGTGGTTTAGATTACTGAATACTACCACCGACAACTCCGAGGCAGGGGAAGGCCCTAGTGGGACTCTATTACCAGCTTTCCATGCCATGATGACTTCTCTAATGGCATCCATTGGCACAGTAAGTGACAGGCTGGATAAATTGGAGGCCGGTGGTGCTAATCAGTCCACTACCAATACTGCGGTCACCAGTCATCCTCTCACTAATACTATGCCCAGTGATACCTTTGAATCTACTGCAGTTACAGAATCAATTGATCCCTCGCATTTGGTCCCTTCTCAACCTTAAAAAGGACATTCTGGAAGGCAAGGATATTAACCTGGTCTCATTGCTCATTGCCTCCCAGGATGTCCTAGAGAACAGGACCTTTGCATATGGGGATATTTCTGTAGTACTAAGGGCTAGAGACCCCCGGCTGAATAAAATATTGACCATTCCTGAATTCGTACTGGGGTTTGGGATTTATAGAGTTGTATACTGCTCAGTTTACCCTGGGAAAAGAGCAGAGTTGGATGCATACATGCACAAGATGGTGGATCTGGGGCACAAATACGGTGGTACCGCCTTTTACGATTACCACCGTTCCTTCTCTGCAAAGGTGGCTGCGGCTCTGGCTCAGTTCAATTTGAGCATAAATTGGAATAAATTGGACACGGAGCTATTCTGCAGGCACTTTGCAAGCCTCAGACCCCCAACTTGTGCAGTGTGCACATCAGCAACACATAGCACCAATTTCTGCCCGAATTCGGCTGAAATTGAACAAAACCAACCGGCTTCTAACCTCCAAAGACCTCTTAGAGGATTAAAAGACAAACTGGGCAGGGGTATTGTCTTTTTAGGCAAATCCCAAGTTTGCAATAATTTTAACGTGGGCAATAGTGGTCTTAGCTCTTGCAGGTTAATGCATGTATGTTCACACTGTTTCAGGGCCCATTCCAAGACAATGTGCCCAAATAAAGCATTTCCTAAACCATATCTCACGTGTGTGAACCTCAGCTTATTCACCACTTTTCTACAACTACACCCGTCACCACATTTCAGTGACTATCTTATAACAGGACTGACTAAGGGATTTCACACCGGGTTGATACATTTACCTACAGGCACACTGGAATGTGACAACCTACTATCCACATTAGATGACCCACAGTTGGTACAAAAACTCATCATGACCGAGGTGAACCAAGGGTTCTTGTTGGGCCCATTTCTTTCACCACCCTTCACATCTTGGAGAACCAATCCCATTGGGATTATCACGGGAAAAAACTCACTCAAACCTAGACTGATCATTGATTTATCTGCACCACATTCCTCCGCAGTTGCCAGCCTAAATTCACTCATACCTTCTGAAGAATTTTCACCACATTACGCCACTATCGACCATGCCATAGGTGCTATCATTAAAGCAGGCACAGAGGCATGGTTAAGTAAAACGGATGTAGTAAATGCCTTCAAGTTACTTCCCATGCACCCTTCCCTTGGCACCTTCACGGCAATAAATGGCAAGGGTTATATTATTTCTTCACCCGTCTCACTTTTGGCTCCAAAAGCAGCCCACGTATTTTTGACACATTTGCAGAGGCTTTGTGTTGGTTATTACTTAATGTGTGTAAATGTCCTTCGGTTATTCACTATCTAGATGATTTCCTCACGATTGAGAACAACACACTCCCCCCAAGTAGTTTGAAACACATGTTGGCTTTGTTTGAATCCCTCACTATCCCAGTTTCCCCACACAAGACATTGGGGCCCGACACCAACATGCAATTTTTGGGGATACAACTAGACACTGTACACATGCAGGCTAGCCTCCCTCAGGACAAAATTGAGCGTACCCTGGCAAGCATTGAACACTACCTACGGCAAGGGTGTTGCACCAGTAAAGAACTGCAATCACTGCTGGGATTGCTCAACTTTGCAATGAGGATCATTCCCCAGGGCAGATCTTTTATTTCACATCTACAATCCCTATTTCCAAAATTCACCTCAGACTCCTCAAGTATCACATTAGACGACCACACAACCTCTGATTTACGTATGTTGGGAGTTTTTCTCTCCTCTTGGAATCGGCGAGCCATGTTTATACCACCCCACTCTGACACTTCACCTACACTGTGGACAGATGCTGCAGCAAACACAGGCTTTGCAGCCATCTGGGGAGATCTATGGCTTTGGGGACCATGGCCGACCGAGGTCAAATCACTACCCAAATTCACAGAGACCTCAGGTTTATTTGAACTGTACCCAATCGTAGCGGCGGCCATTGCCTGGGGACCACATTGGTCCGGTCACACGGTTAGGTGCTACTCGGATAATATGGCTACATGCCATATTGTCAATAAAGGCCGGTCAGCATCCTTGGTAATTATGAGACTCCTAAGACGACTCACATGGGTAGCTGCCACCTGTCAATTCTTTATCACATGTATTCATGTTTCGGGGTGCACAAACACCGGTGCTGATCACTTGTCTCGATTTCGTTTTCAGGAATTCTTCATGACACTACCCACCGCCTCCAGACTGGCAACTCCTGCCCCACTTTTCCAAGACATGATAATGGATTAAAAGCTTTGTTAGATCACGCACGACACATTTCTCACCTCGCACTTTCAGTAAACACTAGAAACACATACGATAGGGCTTTTCACGTATTCAAGAAATTCATCACTGAATTCCACATCCACGACATGTTCACGTTAGAATCAATATTGGGTTTCACTTCCTTTTGCCATATAAACCTTAAGCTATCATTTAACACTATAAAACTGTACCTCACTGGCATTCAACACCACATACTTATCCAACAACCCAACGCTACAGGTTTCCTGTCCTCATATCAAATTAAGACAGTACTTAAAGGCATTAAAAAATTGGACGCACATATCCCCTCACAAAGACTTCCCATAGACAACAACATATTCCATTCACTAATCAATTTATTAGATTCTTCTCCTTTCGAGCCTGTAACGGATCGCCTGGCACCCCGACTGGGTACCTCCGTTAAAGGATGCTCCTAGCGTTTCCTGAGGACTCCAAGCACTATGGCAGACACCACAATCACCGTATCGGAGAAGCATATGAATCCTCTCAAGCCTCTGAATGCTGTAGACAGTTGAATAGGAACCATACGAATAGGTTTGCACTCCTAGCAGTCAAACTGGAACAGCATGCAATAAATCCTCCCCCAATAATGAGACGACACTTCACTTTGAGGGTTAAACAGGAACTACAGATTTATTCACACACTGTTTTATAAAGGATTCTCCCATGCAAGTGAGGGATTTGCAATACACCAATCACACAATGGTTACATCCCACAGATTCCCTCCCCTTAGCCTGGGAGGTAATCCAATTATACATACATTTTAAAACATACTTTTTACCCAACTTTAATAACTTTAAAACCATACATCCAATTCACATAAAAAATACATATTCACAATCAATCCATTCAGGGGAACAACATATCAAAAATGGCATGAATCAGACCAGGGATTCAGAAGTTAGTAAAATATCTTTTGGGCCCTGGCTGGCACATGGCTATCTGGCCCAGACCGGTTTCAGAGTCTTCTATCCTGGAGATAATTGAGAAGTAATTCAATTATCTCCCAGGACAGAGACAAGACTCCATTATGCACATGGTGAGCACAAAGCATTAAAATACTATAAAATACACAAAGTCACATTTTATACATAAAACACAGACATGTCACATATCCCAAGATAGCTGGGATCTGAGCGCACAAAACTATTGAATAGCGCTCAGATCCTATTCACACAGTTCAATTGCCATGGAGCCGAAGTCTTAAACTACACGAATGGGCTCCATGGCATAGCTATCTGGGCTAACACATTCACATAAAGTCGGGTCCATAGTCCAAAGGCAAGAGGCGGGCAAGCAGCCACCTCCAAGGACACGTGGCAAGATCGGTTTCGCCACAGAGCCCATAACTAATACCAAAATAAAGACAGCTATATATTTAGCCTTTTATGGGTTCCTCCGACCCAACAAATTCATGACTAAGACAATTACAACCCCCGACTACCTAAGAACTATGGACTTGCAAAAACATAACGACCATTACCTACTAATTTTAAAACAATCAAAAACCAGCGCCATAGGTCATACTATTAAAATCCCCTTGTATCCTACTCATAATAAATGGTGCCCTGTACAAGTTTTTGACGCTTATCTTCTTTCATTCCACAAACAACCTTTGCAACCTTTGCTCGAACTGCATGGTAACATTCTGACTACAACTAAGTTTATGCTTTATGTACGTCTACTATTGACTAGGCTCGGCCTAAACCCCAATCATTTCTCAGGTCATTCTTTCCGAATCGGGGCAGCATCTGCTAATCACATACCCACGCACATTATCAAGACAATGGGATGCTGGAAATCCTCAGCTTACACACTCTACATACCTAATCCCGTTAAAGAATTAAGACAACTTTCTGTGACTTATCTAAATAAAGAAAGAAGTTGGTTACCGTATTATGTCTTATGCTATTTTATTTTTGCCCACTTTTATTACAGGCCTACTGCTTTGTCGGTTCCGGCACACCACAACCGACTGGTTCCAACTCATTGATGTTATGGTTATTATATGCTAGATTTCTGTATACGGCTATATTGCCCCGACTACAAATTTGAAGGCTTGGCCTGTAGTTGTGGGAGGGGCTTGAATTCCCTTTTAAAGGGCTGCCAATCCACTCCCACCTTACCGTTGCTGGTCTGGCGAGTCACTCCACCCACCACTCCCTCTATTCATAAACACCCTTTAAGGTAGGCCCACTTTTATTACAGGCCTACTGCTTTGTCGGTTCCGGCACACCACAACCGACTGGTTCCAACTCATTGATGTTATGGTTATTATATGCTAGATTTCTGTATACGGCTATATTGCCCCGACTACAAATATATATATATATATATATATATATATATATATATACACACATACACATTTTTTTTATATAATGCACACATTTTTCAATTTTATATACTTATTATTCTTCAAATTTTACATTAGTAAATGGGAGTTCATCTACTCTCCTCTTATTATAGAAATTACTTGCACTTTAATGTGTTGTAAGTTACACATATTATGTTTATTTGTATTTTGTCATGATATATTGACTCTAATATCTCATTAAATTTTTTCCGTCCAGTATATATCTTTAACCCCTTAAGGACCAAACTTCTGGAATAAAATGGAATCATGACATGTCACACACGTCATGTGTCCTTTAGGGGTTAAATGAACTCTCCAGGCTATTACGCCAGTTACAATCATGGCATCTATTCTACTTCCGACATCCATATCACCGGGGACGTTTGGACGTCACCTACGTAATGATGTCAGAATGCGGAAGTAATCACAGAATGCCGGGTGGCGGGAAAATTAATCTCCGGACAAACAGATAAAAACGAAAGACGAGAGGAGAGTTCAAGGCACTTTTTTTTTTCTTTTGTAAATTTTTATTTTTTCGTGCACGGAAATACATCAGAGTCTGCGTTGCCACAACAACTAACACATACTCTTTTGTGTACAGCAGGATACAACAGTGGTGTAGCGTGATTAAATATGGCACATTTTGGTATATCAAGATACATTATACAGCATAACACATGAGTCACTTATCACCTGGTACTTTTCTGCGTACCTTTCTAGAGCTTGTACGTGTGTACAGGAGAGGTCAGGTCGTGAGGAAGTGGCCTAGTGTCGTCTGCTTTACACTATTATAGGGAGCATATGTATGCTGCTTAGAGTGAGGGCTGGTTAGGGTGAGAGACTTCTCTGCGTGTGCGGCACGTCATAAAACAAGAGACATAACATATTAACATAACAGAGAGCGTAACAGTACATACTGAAATGTCATAACGAGTGATGGCGGTGGGGTCGGTGTGTGTCCTCGTGAATTACTAGGACTATGTGTTAGCGCTGTTGTCGATTTTTGAAAAGGTACATCTATTTCAACCCTGTGTAATGTGGAGCCTAGGGGTGCACGCCGCTAGGTCGCTATAGCGCTAGTCGCGGCATGGTGTGGGTTAGCTATTGATGGCTCCAAGTGTGCTTGTCCCCATGTCCCAGGGGTGAGGGGGGGGGGGTTATCGCCGGAGCAGTTAAGGTCAGCTCTGTGAGGGTGATTTCTCCGCCTTCGGGGAGCAGTGCTTTTGCAGTTTCTAAAGCATAATGAAAGTTAAAGTAAACTTATTAAACAGTATTAAGAGAGAGAGCAGTTCTGTATGGTCGGAATTAGACCAGTGGATCGCACGGGCGATGCTGAAGTGGTGGCCCATTTCATGTCTGTGGAGGCCCCGTTGTCCTGGGTCGAAAGACTGTGTCTTTGTCCGCTGTCTTCGGTTGAGGGCGAGGATGTGGAGCTGTCGTGTCGGTTTGGCTTGAGAGTCCCAGTGTGCCCAGTATAGTGTGACCGTCTTGGGGGGTCATAGCCTTGTGTTGTACTCCATTTACAGTCACCCATAAGGTTCTGGGGGTTGCCCATTTGTAAGGTATTCCAGCTGCGTGAAGTGGTTTGGTTACCGGTTGCATGTCCCTGCGCCACAGGAGTGTGGATCTGCTTAAGTCCTGAAAAAATGAGAGTCGGCAAGACTCAAATTCCAATGGGGTCTTCCCCCGAAGTGCCGCCAGTAGCCCAAGTTTGTCTGACATTGTTTGACATCTGAGTATAATGTCCCTTGGGGCTGCGCTGGGAGCCTGTGGCGATTTGGAAATCCTGTATACCCCATCAAATATAAAAGATTTAGCCTGTCTTGTCGGCAATACCTCTGACACCAGGCGTCTAATGTAGTGGGGTAGTTCCTCTAGTGGTACAGTCTCCAGTACCCCTCTGATTTTTATATTTTTACGTCGGCTCCTGTCGTCCAGTAAATGGACTTGGTTGGAGAGATTTTCTTGGGCGGTTTGCAGTTGTCGAATCGTGCTGTCCATTGTGTGTATGCTGTGTTTTAAGTCCGTTATGTCCCCCTCTGTTGCTTGGGTGCGTGCTGTCACTGCTTGCACTTGGGTGGTGAGCGCTGCCAAGTCTGCTTCCCACATTTGTTTAAGATTACGTTGGAGGCCTGACAGCATATTCTGGATGTCACCCTTCGTGGCTGGGGTGCTGTCCTCTGGTGTCTGAGAGGGTTCTGGTCTATATGGGCCTGGTGGGGGACTGTCATGGATATAGTCCTCGTCTGAGGGCGCAGGTGAGGCCTCACGGGGAGTGGGTGTTTTTACCACCCTGGGTGTTTGTAGCAGTTGGCCAATGTCCTGCCGTGATTTTGTTGTGGCTGGGGTCGGTTTGGGGGTTTTCCGTCCCATCTCACCTGCGTTATGCTGGCTGATCTGTTGGTCTGCTGTGGAAGGTAAGTGCCACGGCCAGTCCCACTCCACTCGGTCTCCGTGCTGTCCGCCCGTGTGGTAGGCCTTAACGCCTCGTTTTCGGGATTTCGCTCCGGGTGCCGCGAAAAATGGCATCAGCCTAGCTGGTAGGTCTGCCCGTATGCTGCGGTAACTTTTAAGACCACGAGTGTTGTTTCGTGGACCCGATGTCGGCGGATTGTCGTTTATTTTCTCGGAGCTCCGAGAAATGGCGTCTGCTCCGGTGCGGTGTTAGGCTCCGCCCCCGAGTTCAAGGCACTTTGAGAAAGACCGAAAGGTTGAAACGCGTTAGTGAGTGGAACTGGACGTTATTGTATTTTCTTACAGTCCTTATTACTGTTTTTATTTTGTATTATTTGGAAGTAAAGCATTTTTAACTCTTCCATCTGATTTCTCCCTCGGAAAGGTGAACATTGGAATTGCTCTGATAGCCAGAATAAGCTGATTATTTAATTGCTGATACAGCTAGAGCCTGCTTTCATAGGCTTTACAGAGTGTGAGTGACCCAATACCATCATTATACTAAATTGTATTTTATATACAGTATTACGCTATGTGTGTTTATTTGCTGTAATTTTCAGAATTAACAAGAGGTCCCACAATTCTAAGTATTACCATTTGTATTTTGCACCCCTCTCACTGTGTTTTTGTTCATAATACTGTTTGCTTTTACTGCAATACAATACACATATTTGTATTCAGCGATGTCTCACGTGTAAAACAGTACCCCCTATATACAGGTTTTATCGTATTTTGGGAAGTTACAGGGTCAAATATAGCATATTACATTTTCAGGTTATACACATTGAAATTCGCCAGATTGGTTATGTTGCCTTTGAGACCAAATGGTAGCCCAGGAGTGACAATTACCCCCATCATGGCATACCATTTGCAAAAGTAGACAACCCAAGGTATTACAAATGGGGTATGCCCAGTCTTTTCTAGTAGCCACTTAGTTACAAACATTGGCCAAATTTAGCGTTCATATTTGTTTGTGTGTGAAAAAGGCAAAAAACTAAATGTAACGCTAATTTTGGCCAGTGTTTGTGACTAAGTGGCTGCTAAAAAAGACTGGACATACCCCATTTGCAATACCTTGGGTTGTCTACTTTTGCAAATGGTATGCCATCATGGGGGTAATTCTCATTCCTGGGCTACCATACGGTCTCAAAAGAAACATAACTAATTGGACAAATTTCAATGTAAAAAAAAAAAAGGAAACGGAAGCCTTATATTTGACTCAGTAACTTTTGAAAACACCATAAAACCTGTATGTGGTGGGTACTGTTATACTCAGGAGACTTCGCTGAACACAAATATTAGTGTTTAAAAACAGTGAATTTTTACGTCAGTGGAAGTACCGTTTGTGTGTGAAAAATGCCAAAAACTAAAACATATCACAACGATGAGATCGTCCGTAAAAATTCACTGTTTTTAAACTCTAATATATGTGTTCAGCGACATCTCCCCAGTAAAACAGTACCCCCCTTGTACAGGCTTTATGGTGTTCTAGAAAGTTACAGGGTTAAATATAGGGCTCGAGAGCCAAATTATCTGGACTTTAACCCCTTAACCCCTTAAGGACCAATCTTCTGGAATAAAAGGGAATCATGACATGTCACACATGTCATGTGTCCTTAAGGGGTTAAGCCTGGGTTGTCAGGCAGGTCCCTCAAATTGTAATTAATAAAATTACTTGCTTATGTTAAAATATTATATAAATATATTATAGAATTTATATATATATATATATATATATATATGTGTATTTTTATTTATATATAGATACATACATATGTATTTATAATGTCATTCTAAATGTATTTTGAATTTAATATATATGTATATTAATATTAAAATACAGTTAGAACAAATTATTTTTTTTTACATTTATTTTATATATTTTTTTTAAATGTATTTATTGATATTTTGATCCAAGTACTTTTATTAACTTTATAAACTTTTTTACAGTCATTAGGGGGATTGCCTGAGAGCCCAGGCAGGCCTCCTGCAGGCACTGCAACAGCCTGCTATTCTGGCCATGTGATTGCAAGGACCTCGCGATCACATGGCCGGATCGGGCAGAGGGGGTCTGCCTGAACTCCTAGGCAGACCCCACGATTGCGACCGCCATCGGGGGAACGCCGGCGACCCGAGGAGTACAAAGGACGGCTGGTACGTTCTATGTCGCCCACCAGCGTTTAGGACCCGCCTGAAAAAGGACAGCATAGAATGCCCGCCATCCTGAAGGGGTTAAGCTAAGGTTGTTTTGGTGCCCATAGTATTCCTTTAAAGTAGCCCCCAACCGATGCCCTGTCACGTATTCATCCGCTTATAAAAATGTGATTAATGAAATTTACTGTTCAGACAGGAAAAGTTGTGCTGAACAACATTATTGTCCTGACAGGAAAAGTTGTGCCGAGCAGCAATCAAATCCATAACAGGGTTTGTGCTGAGCAGCAATTATGCAAATGGAAACCTGGTAACTGCCTTTGGAGTCAAGGGCCGATTACAGCCTATCAGATCTAGAGGAGGGGTATTTAGGCCCAGTTCTCATCCTGCTCAGTGCCCTGTCGCGGTTTCCCTTGTGGTTGTCCGAAAGCGCGTTATTGTTTCTGGTAATTCTGGTTACCGTATATACTCGAGTATAAGCCGAGTTTTTCAGCACATTTTTTGTGCTGAAAAACCCCAACTCGGCTTATACTCGAGTCATTAGTCTGTATTATGGCAATTTGCATTGCCATAATACAGACAGGGGCTGTGGGGGCTGTCAGAGAGTTTACTTACCTCTCTTGCAGCTCCTGTCAGCTCTCTCCTCCTCCGCGCCGTCCGTTCAGCACCTCGGTCAGCTCCCAGTGTAAGTGGCTCTCGCGAGACTTACAGTGTGAGCTGACAGAAGAGCTGACCGGACGGCGCGGAGGAGGAGAGAGCTGACAGGAGCTGCAAGAGAGGTAAGTAAACTCTCTGACAGCCCCCACAGCCCCCCCCACTGAACTGCCAATCCCACTGGACCACCAGGGAGTAAGAGCCCCCCTCCCTGGCCAGCTAGCAAGCAGGGAGGGGGGACGGAAAAAAAAATATAACAATATTTAATTATATTTTATATTCGTTTTCATATTCACAAAAAGGGAGGAGGGGGAGAAAAAAGGAGGAGGGGGTGAATATAGCTAGTTTAGTAGTAGAGGAAAAAAATAAAAAACGAAATACATGAGTATAGGTTTAAAGGGAAACTCCAGTGCCAGGAAAACGATCCGTTTTCCTGGCACTGGAGGGTCCCTCTCCCTCCCACCCCCCAATCCCCAGTTGCTGAAGGGGTGAAAACCCCTTCAGTGACTTACCAGGGGCAGCGACAGGTCCCACGTCGCTGCTTCCTCCTCCCCCGCCGCTCCTCCTTCTACTTACGTCGGCCGGTGGGCGAGACTGATCTCGCCCGCTGGCCGAGGAGACCTAATGCGCATGCGCGGCAATGCCGCGCATGCGCATTAGCGCACCCCATAGGAAAGCATTGAAAATGAATTTCAATGCTTCCCTATGGGGAATAGAGCGACGCTGGAGGTCCTCACACAGCGTGAGGACGTCCAGCGACGCTCTAGCACAGGTTTCCTGTGCTATGATCCAGGAAGTGACCTCTAGTGGCTGTCTAATAGACAGCCACTAGAGGTGGAGTTAACCCTGCAAGGTAATTATTGTAGTTTATGAAAAACTGCAATAATTACACTTGCAGGGTTAAGAGTAGTGGGAGTTGGCACTCAGACCACTCCAATGAGCCGAAGTGGTCTGGGTGCCTGGAGTGTCCCTTTAATCACAGATTTTTGGTCAGAAATCCAAGTTGCCTAATTATCTGAATTCTGCAAATATTTATGGGAACGATTTAAGTTTCATGAGTCCAGGAGCAGCAAGGCAATATTTGTAAACCTGATCCAAAAATTGCAATTATGCACGAACTGAGGTACTTGCTGGAGAGCGATATCCAGCCATACATATAGCATTTCAAATCATCATTTATCATAATAATTGAAAGTAACTTTTGTGTCACCTCAAATCCATTTGGAACACTAGCAGAATATCATAATAAAGAATACACCACTGTCTCAAACAGAGCTTCCAGCTCAAGTCAAGTTATTCTAAAATGATTTGACTATATATAATGGGAGTGCCATGGCACTCCTGGAACCAACCACAGCCGGTACAATGCCCCGTAGTGGTTATGGTGCTTAGAGTATTAGTTTAAGAACAATAAAATAACTTGTTTATGTGGCATCACAATATTTTTTGAGCATTACTGTGGTCAACACAGTCCATTGACTTGTGATTTGTTCCCCATGTGGCTCCTGCCACAATTTTTATTATTTATTTTTTAATCCATTCCTCATTAAAGTGTCAGTATTACACATACATAAGCAGAAGGGGAGGGAATAATGGCAGCAGAGCAAAACAACCTTCTTCGTTTTTCGCATGTTGGTGGAATGTCCTTTATCATTACATACTAAATAGCATTTGATGCTTACATTTTAATATGTCATAGGGGAGATTGGAAAATAAGATAAGATACACTATATAGGGGAGCTGCAGGAGAGGTAAGTTACAGCTCTGACAGCCCCCCTCTCCCCCCCCCCCCCACTGAACTGCCAATGCCACTGGACCACCAGGGAAGGAGAGCCCCCCTCCCTGCCATGTATCAAGCAGGGAGGGGGGCCGAAAAAAAAATATAATAATAATAATTAAATTAAATATAATAATAAGAAATAATAATATAAAAAAATTTAAATAAAAAAAATAATAAAATTGCCCACCCCCCACCAAGGCTCTGCAACATACACACACACTGCACTCATACACACACTGCACTCATACACACACACTGCACTCATACACACACTGCACTCATACGCACACGCTGCATTCATACACACTGCATTCATACACACACACTGCATTCATTATACACACACTGTAAATAAATATTCAATTAATATATTTTTTTTAGGATCTAATTTTATTTAGAAATTTACCAGTAGCTGCTGCATTTCCCACCCTAGTCTTATACTCGAGTCAATAAGTTTTCCCAGTTTTTTGGGGTAAAATTAGGGGCCTCGGCTTATATTCGGGTCGGCTTATACTCGAGTATATACGGTATTTGACTTTGGCATTGTTTTTGACTTCCCTGTTTTCTGGCATTCCTGACCCCTGGCTTTTCCTTATCGTTGTGTCTCTTTCTGTATCCCTTGACCTCGGCTATTCCTGACTATTTTTTGGTACGTTAGTCTGGCCATTCTAAGGTCCGGTATACGTTACCTATCAGTCCTCTGTGTTACACAATTCTATGTACTGGATCATACTGTAATCCTGACATTACGACATGGCCATAGATCCTGTAGAATTGTGTAAGCACATAGCTGCTTGCTAAAGGAAACTGGAGGATAATGATCACCACATAGATCAATTTGCCCAGGCCTTCAGTACGGTTCTTACCCGAACAGCGCACCTGCAACCTGCAACCTAACCTCCACCTTATGTACCTCCACCCAGGGCCAGATTAAGAGCCCAGTGGGCCTGGTGCTGTTAATTATGATGGGCCTATTTACAGAATCGTATCGACCAAAACCACTAAAACAATCATACCTCCCAAGCATCATGTATCTGATGGAGAAGTTGTTGGAGGGAAACTCATAGGATGCAGCTATACGAAAACACATACTCTATGCTAATCTCTCTCTAATTTATGCTTTCATCTTTCAAGTAAATCCATATCCCCTAACAGCAGTGTCCAGTGAAGCAGGAAGTCAATGTGCAGGGTAAAAGAGTGTTTGCTAATGGCGCGAATCATGTAACCAGACCTGGCAAAAGGGGTGAACATGCCCAAAAAGGGGGCATGTTTGTCCAAAGAATTGGAAGGCCAGCCTGGCATGAATGCATGTCAGGCTGCCTGCCAATCATACAGGCTGTCCAACTAAGGGCATACTATGCAGGCAGCACCCTGAGCTTGACATAAATGCATCAAATGATGTGCCTACTCCACGCTTTCTAAGTACTGTCCCCTAGCACTCACATGTCCACTTGTCTCCTTATCATCTTACTAGCAGGCAGAAGTTCCTGGTATATAGTCTGGGACAGAGAAAAGGTGTATGTAGTGAGTGTAGAAGAAAGGGGACATGCCACAGTGTTAGAGAAACCAAAGTCTGCATTATCTAAACTAATTTTATTGTCAGCCAGTCCACACAGGTTTTGTTCCCATGCATCCCTCTTAAGCTTCCAAACTTAAAGGGACACTATAGTCACCAGAACAAATACAGCTTATTGTATTTGTTCTGGTAAGTAGAATCATTCCCTCCAGGCTTTTTGCAGTAAACACTGTCTTTTCAGAGAAAATAACTCTGATGGCCACTCCTTAGATGGCTGCTAGAGGTGCCTCCTGGGGCAGTACTGCCTAGTGTGCAGCACTGCCATTCAGTGTCTCCACCCTCTGCATGAAGACACTGAACTTTCCCCATAGAGATACATTGAATCAATTTATCTTCATGAGGAGATTCTGTTTGGCCAGGGCTATGTTTGACTTGTGCTGGCTCTGCCCCTGATCTGTCTAGTTGGCAGTCTCAGCCAAATCCTACGGGGAAGCATTGTAATTTGCTCAGACCACCACTTCTGATGATGTCAGCAGACAGAATCAGTTCAGGGATAGTGATGTACCGAACTGTCCGCCGGCGAACAGTTCCCGGCGAAATTAGCGTGTTCGCGTTCGCTGCGGCGGGCGGAGACATGCGCAGTTCGATCCTCCCCCTATTCGTCATCATTGGGCAAACTTTGACCCTGTGCCTCTCGGTCAGCAGACACATTCCAGCTAATCAGCAGCACTCCCTCCCTTCCACACCCTCCAACCTCCCTCCCAGCATCCATTTTCGATTCATTCGGAAGATGCATGCTTAGTGAGAGGAGGGAAAGTTTAGCTGCTGCTGATTAGATAGGGAAATTGATAGCTAGGCTAGGGTATTCAGTGTCCACTAACATCCTGAAGGACTCATCTGATCTCTGCTGTAAGGACAGCACCCCAAAAAGCCCTTTTTAGGGCTATAACATCAGGCTGCTTTTTTTTTTTTTTTTTTCCTGTGTAATGTAATTGCAGGTGCCTGCCTGCCAGCTTCTGTGTGAGGTTCACATTGGATACTGTGCCTACTTGCCCAGTGCCACCACTCATATCTGTTTTAACAATTGGTTAAGCTTTAGATTTAAAATAAATAATTTGTTTTCACTGTAATAGAAGAGCAGTTGCCTGCCTGCCAGCTTCTGTGTCAGGTTGGATGCCTTGCCCATTTGCACAGTCAGTGCCACCACTCATATCTGTTTTAACAATTGGTTAAGCTTTAGATTTTAAATAAATAATTTGTTTTCACTGTAATAGAAGAGCAGTTGCCTGCCTGCCAGCTTCTGTGTCAGGTTGGATGCCTTGCCCATTTGCACAGTCAGTGCCACCACTCATATCTGTTTTAACAATTGGTTAAGCTTTAGATTTTAAATAAATCATTTTTTTCACTGTAATAGAAGAGCAGTTGCCTGCCTGCCAGCTTCTGTGTGAGGTTCACATTGGATACTGTGCCCACTTGCCCAGTGCCACCACTCATATCTGTTTTAACAATTGGTTAAGCTTTACATTTAAAATAAATATTTTTTTTTCACTGTATAATAGAAGAGCAGTTGCCTGCCTGCCAGCTTCTGTGTCAGGTTGGATGCCTTGCCCATTTGCACAGTCAGTGCCACCACTCATATCTGTTTTAACAATTGGTTAAGCTTTAGATTTAAAATAAATAATTTGTTTTCACTGTATAATAGAAGAGCAGTTGCCTGCCTGCCAGCTTCTGTGTCAGGTTGGATGCCTTGCCCATTTGCACAGTCAGTGCCACCACTCATATCTGTTTTAACAATAGCTTAAGCTTTAGATTTTAAAGAAATCATTTTTTTTCACTGTAATAGAAGATCAATTAGTTGTCTGCAAGCGTCTGGGTGTCAGGCCTACTTCAGCGTGTGCTCTGCAGACCTGTGCCAGCGTGCTTTGACAGTTGCCAATCATATCTGGTGTCTCTTTAGCGTGCTTTTACAAAGAAAAAAGGTTTCCAGTGTAAGCTAATAGCAGACAGTCAGTGTCCTTCAAGCGGCTCTGTCAGGCCTTCCTTCAGCGTGTGCCCTGCACAACCCTGCCAGCGTACTTTGACAGTTGCCACTCATATCTGGTGTCTCTATAGCGTGCTTTTACAACCAAAATTTTGTTTCCACTGTAATAGAAGAGCAGTTGCCTGCCTGCCAGCTTCTGTGTGAGGTTCACATTGGATACTGTGTCTACTTGCCCAGTGCCACCACTCATATCTGTTTTAACAATTGGTTAAGCTTTACATTTAAAATAAATATTTTTTTTTCACTGTAATAGAAGAGCAGTTGCCTGCCTGCCAGCTTCTGTGTCAGGTTGGATGCCTTGCCCATTTGCACAGTCAGTGCCACCACTCATATCTGTTTTAACAATTGGTTAAGCTTTAGATTTAAAATAAATAATTTGTTTTCACTGTATAATAGAAGAGCAGTTGCCTGCCTGCCAGCTTCTGTGTCAGGTTGGATGCCTTGCCCATTTGCACAGTCAGTGCCACCACTCATATCTGTTTTAACAATAGCTTAAGCTTTAGATTTTAAAGAAATCATTTTTTTTCACTGTAATAGAAGATCAGTTAGTTGTCTGCAAGCGTCTGGGTGTCAGGCCTACATCAGCGTGTGCTCTGCAGACCTGTGCCAGCGTGCTTTGACAGTTGCCAATCATATCTGGTGTCTCTTTAGCGTGCTTTTACAAAGAAAAAAGGTTTCCAGTGTAAGCTAATAGCAGACAGTCAGTGTCCTTCAAGCGGCTCTGTCAGGCCTTCCTTCAGCGTGTGCCCTGCACAACCCTGCCAGCGTACTTTGACAGTTGCCACTCATATCTGGTGTCTCTATAGCGTGCTTTTACAACCAAAATTTTGTTTCCACTGTAATAGAAGAGCAGTTGCCTGCCTGCCAGCTTCTGTGTGAGGTTCACAGTGGATACTGTGCCCTCTTGCCCAGTGCCACCACTCATATCTGTTTTAACAATAGCTTAAGCTTTAGATTTTAAAGAAATCATTTTTTTTCACTGTAATAGAAGATCAGTTAGTTGTCTGCAAGCGTCTGGGTGTCAGGCCTACTTCAGCGTGTGCTCTGCAGACCTGTGCCAGCGTGCTTTGACAGTTGCCAATCATATCTGGTGTCTCTATAGCGTGCT
The DNA here is from genome assembly GCF_036172605.1 of Pelobates fuscus. NCBI lineage: Eukaryota > Metazoa > Chordata > Amphibia > Anura > Pelobatidae > Pelobates > Pelobates fuscus. The sequence goes on from NC_086328.1 coordinate 91,765,845, forward strand.
TTTAAAACCAAAATTTGTTTTTCACTGTTATAGATTGAATAGCAGTTACTTGTCTTCAAGCGGCTCTTTCAGTCCTTCCTTCAGCGTGTGCTCTGCAGAACTGTTCCAGTGCACATTGCCAATCATATCTGGTGTCTCTATAGCGTGCTTTTAAAACCAAAATTAGTTTTTCACTGTTAAAGATTGAATAGCAGTTACTTGTCTTCAAGCGGGTGTCTCAGGCCTACAGTGTGTGCTCTGCAGAACTGTTCCAGTGCACATTGCCAATCATATCTGGTGTCTCTATAGCGTGCTTTTAAAACCAAAATTTATTTTTCACTGTTATAGATTGAATAGCAGTAACTTGTCTTCAAGCGGGTGTCTTAGGCCTACAGTGTGTGCTCTGCAGAACTGTTACAGTTCACATTTCCAATCATATCTGGTCTCACAGTAGCTTGCACGCATAGTACCACTAATCCCAAAAAAAATGACAGGCAGAGGCAAGCCACCCCGCAGGGGCCGTCGTGGTCGTGGTGCTGTGATTCCCTTTTGCCCTAGAATAATGCCCAGTTTTCAGAAGCCACGTACCCTGAACTTGAAAAGTTCTGAGGACATAGTTGACTGGCTAACACAGGACACCCAATCTTGCACAGCCTCCGCTCGGAACCTTGACGCACCATCCTCCTCCAGCTTAGCTTCAGGCACCTCTCAAGATAGCACTCACCCGCCTGCCGCCACCACCAAAACTAGCACCACAGCCGCTTTACTTGGTATGTCAGAGGAGTTATTCACACACCCGTTTGAAGAAATGAGTGATGCGCAACCATTATTGCTAGAGGATGTAGATAACAGGGATATGTCTCAGGCAGGCAGCATTAAACACATGGAGGTACGGTGTGATGATGATGATGTTGTACCCGCTGCTGCTTCCTTTTCTGAGTTGTCAGATACAAGCGAAGTGGTTGATGATGACGATGCGTCCATGGATGTCACGTGGGTGCCCGCTCGGCAAGAAGAAGAACAGGGCGAAAGTTCAGATGGGGAGACAGAGAGGAGGAGGAGACGAGTTGGAAGCAGGGGGGGGTCGTCGCAAGGAGCTAGTGGCACAGTCAGACAGCATGCATCGGCACCCGGGGTCAGCCCGACAGCACGCCAATCAACGCATGCTGTGTCCACCACCAGAATGCCGTCATTGCAGAGCTCAGCAGTGTGGCATTTTTTTTGTGTGTCTGCCTCTGACAACAGCGATGCCATTTGCAACCTGTGCCAAAGGAAACTGAGTCGTGGGAGGTCCAACACCCACCTAGGTACAACTGCTTTGCGTAGGCACATGATCTCACATCACAAACGCCTATGGGATCAACACATGAGTACAAGCAGCACGCCTACTCTAAGCCGACATCCTCCTCCTGGTCCAGCATCTTCAGCCACGTCAACCACTGCTGTCCTTCTTGCCCCCTCTCAACCATCCGCCACTCCGTCTCCCGCCTTGAGCAGTTCCCGCTCATCTGCCCACAGTCATGTGTCTGTCAAGGACATGTTTGAGCGTAAGAAGCCAATGTCACCAAGTCACCCCCTTGCCCAGCGTCTGACAGCTGGCTTGTCCGAACTATTAGCCCGCCAGCTTTTACCATACAATCTGGTTGAGTGTGAGGCGTTCAAAAAATTTGTAGCTATTGGGACACTGCAGTGGAAGGTACCCGGCCGGAATTTCTTTTCACAAAAGGCAATCCCCAACTTGTACTCGATTGTGCAAAAGGAAGTCATGGCATGTCTGGCACACAGTGTTGGGGCAAGGGTCCATCTGACCACTGATACCTGGTCTGCAAAGCATTTTCAGGGCAGGTATATCACCTACACTGCGCATTGGGTAAACCTGCTGACGGCTGACAAGCAAGGAATGCGTGGCATTGCAGAGGAGTTGGTGACACCGCCACGAATTGCAGGCAGTCCTGCTGCCACCTCCTCTACTCCTCCTACTTCATCCTCTTCCATAACCTCCTCGGCTGAGTCCTCTTGTGCCGCTGCTTCTTGCTCCACATCAACGGCACCCCCCCAGCTCCCCAGGTACTATTCCACATCCCGGATACGGCAGTGTCACGCCGTCTTGGGTTTGACTTGCTTGAAAGCAGAGAGTCACACCGGACAAGCACTCCTGTCCGCCCTGAACGCACAGGTGGAAAAGTGGCTGACTCCGCAGCAACTGGATATCGGCAAAGTGGTGTGTGACAACGGAAACAATTTGATAGCGGCATTGAAGTTGGGCAAGTTGACACATGTGCCGTGCATGGCACATGTGTGTAATCTGATCGTACAACGCTTTGTGCATAAGTACACAGGCTTACAGGACGTCCTGAAGCAGGCCAGGAAGGTGTGTGGCCATTTCAGGCGTTCCTACACGGCCATGGCTCACTTTGCCGATATCCAGCGGCGAAACAACATGCCAGTGAGGCGCTTGATTTGCGACAGCCCTACACGTTGGAATTCAACACTCCTAATGTTCGACCGCCTGCTCCAACAAGAAAAAGCTGTTAATGAATATTTGTATGACCGGGGTGCTAGGACAGCCTCTGGGGAGCTGGGAATTTTTTTGCCACGTTACTGGACGCTCATGCGCAATGCCTGTAGGCTCATGCGTCCTTTTGAGGAGGTGACAAACCTAGTCAGTCGCAACGAAGACACCATCAGCGACATCATACCATTTGTTTTCTTCATGGAGCGTGCCCTGCGAAGAGTGCTGGATCAGGCTGTAGATGAGCGTGAAGAGGAAGAGGAAGAGTTGTGGTCACCATCACCACCAGAAACAGCCTTATCAGCATCGCTTGCTGGACCTGCGGCAACGCTGGAAGAGGATTGTGAGGAAGAGGAGTCAGAGGAGGATTGTAGCTTTGAGGAGGAGGAGGAGGAGCAAGACCAAACACAACAGGCATCCTAGGGTTGTACGTGGCTGGGGGGAAGAACATACCTTCAATGACATCAGTGAGGAGGAGGAACGGGAAATGAGTAGCTCGGCATCCAACCTTGTGCAAATGGGGTCTTTCATGCTGTCCTGCCTGTTGAGGGACCCTCGTATAAAAAGGCTGAAGGAGAACGACCTGTACTGGGTGTCCACGCTACTAGACCCCTGGTATAAGCAGAAAGTGGCGGAAATGTTACCGAATTACAACAAGTCGGAAAGGATGCAGCATTTGCAAAATAAATTAAAAAGTATGCTTTACACAGCGTATAAGGGTGATGTCACAGCACAACCGGAATCTAACTGGGGGAGAGGTGGAAGTCGTCATCCTCCTCCTCCTCCCACGACCACGCTGGCAAGGACAGGACGCTTTAAAGACGTGTTGTTGATGGAGGACATGCAGACCTTTTTAAGTCCTATGCATCGCCACAGCCCTTCGGGATCCACCCTCAGAGAGCGACTCGACCGCCAGGTAGCAGACTACCTCGCCTTAACTGCAGATATCGACACTCTGAGGAGCGATGAACCCCTTGACTACTGGGTGTGCAGGCTTGACCTGTGGCCTGAGCTATCCCAATTTGCGATAGAACTTTTGGCCTGCCCCGCTTCAAGTGTCCTGTCAGAAAGGACCTTCAGTGCAGCAGGAGGTATTGTCACTGAGAAGAGAAGTCGCCTAGGTCAAAAAAGTCTAGATTACCTCACCTTTATTAAGATGAACGAGGGATGGATCCCGAAGGGACTGACACTGGGCGATACATTCGCTTAAAAAAGGCCTGATGAGATGAGCTGCCTTGGGTTAAAAATGGTCCACACGCTGCTGTATTTTAGCTCTGAATGACGTTTGACTTGCGTGACTTATCCGCCACCAACTAGGGTTCAAGCCGCCATGTTTTAGGGCACTTTCTGCCTGTGAAACAAACATCAATTTTTCTGGCTGCTGCTACAGCAGCGGCTGCAACAATACCAAATTTTTCAGGCATGTGTACATGCCTAATTTTTAGGCCCACTGGTGCAGCACTGTGGCTTCAAAAACCAAACCAAAAATTAAAATCCTCCAAGATGGCACCAATATACCAGTGGTCTAAGCATCTTCCCACCTTGGCCTAAAAAGGGGAGGTGATTCAACAATTAAAAATCTCTGCCATTTACACGTCCACTGATAGGAGACGCGGAAGGTATTAAACTGATATGAACAATACTCCACTCCTATCAGTAGGTCCGTCCCATTGTGATTTATGCCCCCCACCCACCGCGCAGGGATGGGGGCCGGGGGGGAGGAAAGTAGGCCCCCCCATTGTGATTTATGCCCCCCACCCACCGCGCAGGGGTGGGGGCCGAGGGGGGGAGGACAGTAGGTCACCCCATTGTGATTTATGGCCCCCACCCACCGCGCAGGGGTTGGGGAGGACAGTAGCTCCCCCCAGTGTGAATCAGGGGCTTTGAGGACAGGTGTCAATCCATACCTGCCAAGTGACCCTATGTAGGGGGAACAGTCTCTATTCTGCTCTGTGTCAGTGTGTATCATGGTCTCTGTGGACGGGGAACAGTCTCTATTCTGCTCTGTGTCAGTGTGTATCATGGTCTCTGTGGACGGGGAACAGTCTCTATTCTGCTCTGTGTCAGTGTGTATCATGGTCTCTGTGGACAGGGAACAGTCCCTATTCTGCTCTGTGTCAGTGTGTATCATGGTCTCTGTGGACGGGGAACAGTCTCTATTCTGCTCTGTGTCAGTGTGTATCATGGACTCTGTGGACAGGGAACAGTCCCTATTCTGCTCTGTGTCAGTGTGTATCAGGGGTTTTGAGGACAGGTGTCAATCCATATCTGCCAAGTGACCCTATGTAGGGGGAACAGTCCCTATTCTGCTCTGTGTCAGTGTGTATCAGGGGTTTTGAGGACAGGTGTCAATCCATATCTGCCAAGTGACCCTATGTAGGGGTAACAGTCCCTATTCTGCTCTGTGTCAGTGTGTATCATGGTCTCTGTGGACGGTGAACAGTCTCTATTCTGCTCTGTGTCAGTGTGTATCATGGTCTCTGTGGACAGGGAACAGTCTCTATTCTGCTCTGTGTCAGTGTGTATCAGGGGTTTTGAGGTTAGGTGTCAATCCATATCTGCCAAGTGACCCTATGTATGGGGGAACAGTCCCTATTCTGCTCTGTGTCAGTGTGTATCAGGGGTTTTGAGGACAGGTGTCAATCCATATCTGCCAAGTGACCCTATGTAGGGGGAACAGTCTCTATTCTGCTCTGTGTCAGTGTGTATCAGGGCTGGGCTTTGAGGACAGGTGTCAATGTTAGGTGATTTCTGCCCTTTATGGATTAAAAGCAGACTCTGCATCAACTGTGCAATTTTCCATGGGAGTTTTGCCATGGATCCCCCTCTGGCATGCCACAGTCCAGGTGTTAGTCCCCTTGAAACAACTTTTCCATCACTATTGTGGCCAGAAAGAGTCCCTGTTGTTTTTAAAATTCGCCTGCCCATTGAAGTCAATGGCGGTTCGCGCGGTTCGCCGGTTCGCGAACATTTGCGGAAGTTCGCGTTCGCCGTTCGCGAACCGAAAATTTCGGGTTCGCGACAACACTATTCAGGGACAGAGCCAGCAGCTGCAGACTTGAATACAAGTAAGAGTTTACTATATTTAGGGAGGCAAGAGGGGGCCATAATAAGGAAATAAGAAATACATGATTGTATTCCTGACCCTATAGTGTTCCTTTAAGCAAGAGTATGTGAAGAGTAGTTAGGGTTGCCACCTTTCTTGGAAAAAAACACCAGCCGTATACATTTTTATACATGATGTAAATCACGAGGAGTGACAGAAGAGAAAATTCTGTAAAATCAACAACAAACTAGTCACAGTTTGATTCTGCTGTATAGTGGATTGCTCCCAGTGTCTCCCTGTCTCCCAGTGTCTAAGTCTCGCAAGTCACCCAGTCTCTCAGTGTCCCTATGTATCACAGTGTCAGTGTCCCCATGTTGCCTAGTCCCCTAGTCTCCCAGTGTCTCAGTGTTCCCATTTCTCCCAGTGTCCCCATGTCTCACTGTGTCCCCATGTCACTGAGAGATCCGGGGACAGTGAGACACTTGGGGACACTGGGAGACATGGAGACACTGAGTCACTAGCAGGCCCGGACTGGCCATCGGGCACACCGGGCAAATGCCCGGTGGGCCGCGGTGGCCAGGGGCCGAGGCCGGCAGGGAGGTCACAGGATCTCCCCTGCCGGTCTATGCAGGGCCTGCACTATCCTATCGCCGGCCCTGCAGTAGTCTGTGGTGGGCCGGTGGGGAGATCAAAGATCTCCCTCACCGGCCTACCTGCAGTCCAACACTATATGTGTTCCTATTGGCACTATATATCTATGTTATATGTCTTTATAAGATAAAACTTTATAGGTTTTTCTATTCACCTTATGTCATATTATATTTATTAATATCCTACCTATTATCATCTACACATATTCACTATTATAACTCACACATGGAGTTCCCTCAATACACATTAAGTGGATTGTCCGCATTACGTATCCTAGCAATGCCCCATTGGCTGGTATTCATGCGGCACGCGTCACGTGTATCCCCGAGGGTGGAGCTTCGGGATGAGTGCTCGCGCACACCCGGAAGCATAGCCGTTGCTACAAGCGCGGTTGATATGCCGCACCCCCTCTCTGCTGATTTGCAGATTCCTTAACACGTAGGAAAAGGGGCGGAGCTGGGCTCACACCTAATGCGCACACCCAGAAGTATACACGGCGGAAACGCCGAGGACACCATGCACCTGGGTGAGTCACTCTTAATTATTGTTATGGCTATATATTGACATACATTGCAAGTATTGTGTGTTGTCCTATCATTTTTTGTCTGACCCTGAGGAAAGTCCCGAGCGGGGACTGAAACGTTGGTCACAGATTTTAAACATGATTGAATAAAACTTTTGGATTTTAACAAGACCGGTGAGCAGCTATTATTTGGCATTCTATGTATCTTTGGAGTCCAGGCTTTGGCACCCGGCATATGAGGAACAATAAAACGTGAGTGCTTGGGATTTTTTTCTATTTTTGTAAATTTGGGAGTGTGGGGCTCTACCTCCTACCCATACAGCACCAGCTGGTAGTGCAAACAATTTCATATTGGTGCACATTGAATCTTTTTTGGATGTATTTAAACTACAGCATTGTTAGTTAACACATTGCTTTAAACAATATTTTAGTGTACATATTTTGATTATGGATGAATTTCTGGTACAAGCAGGGGCATATGTAGAACATGCTGAAACGCATCAATTTACTACAGATGAAGTGGCAGGCATACTTTGGGAACAAACAAGCCAGGTTCTCCCTAGCCACACCACCCCTAAGGATGTCTACTTTAAACTCCTACGCCTGCACAAAAAGAGCATTGATTTAGACCTTCACGGTCTATTTCTATCTGACTATTACAAAGCTAAGATGATCCCACATGGGTTTAGGCTGCTTAATATTCCTACCATAGGCAGACTTAAGGCCACGGTATGCAGGGACTGGACCCATGTCTTGAATAAGGCCTCTTTAGATCTTATGTTGATAGCTATTAGAGATGTTAGGACAGACTTGGTTGATGTTACACAAAAAATATTGGACGTTGAAACGGAACAGGCTGTCCTGATGGCTTCCACAGAAGGCTTGAAACTCCAACAGCAGCTTAAGAGTGAACTCCTTAAATATAAAAACGAGCTAGTAAAGTTCAAGAAGCAGAAATACGAGAGGGTACAGCAAGATTACCAAGACCACCGGGTATACAGGTGGTTATCCGGCGATCAGCCACCCAGACCAAGACGCTTCCGCAAAAGAATTATACGCCCGAATATCCCTACAATAGACATTACATCTGGAGAATCAGTGTCAGATAATGACACTCCAACAAACACGGCACCTTTTTTAGATGTAGCCGAGATGGGCACGGTAACCAGGAGCCGTATCCGAAGCGAAGAAGGCATAGAACCAGGAGAGGGGGCAAGGGCCAAAATAGTACCCAGGGGCAAACCACCTCTCAGGAGATAACGCCCATCTTTAATCTTTCACATAGACACTTAAGCAACATGGAAATCTCCATTCTCAGCAAAGGACTTTCATACGTTCCCACAAGCAATCTCAGCCCATTTCAATGG